>NC_143259.1:66423536-66726566 GCF_984573655.1 Nuphar pumila | reverse complement strand
AAGGTTAGCACAAAAATGTAGGTTTTTCTGAATTTATCCGAAAATATGGGAAATTATCGAATATTGTTCAGATATAAACCCAAATTCATACCCCATTTGATATAAACATGATAAATAATGAATAAATTTCGAAAATAAATTTGAAAATCCGAAATTGGGGTCAAAATGACCAAAATACCCCTAATGACCTTGAAACCAGGGTTTTCTGAAAGAAATTTTGTAAATTTTGGAATTTTGAAAATTAAATGAAATAAATCAAATACAATATGATGAAATATGATGATATGCATAAAAATTTATGAAATTAGAAATTGAAATTTCGAAATTATGGTCAAAATGACCAAAATACCCCCGATAACAAGACTATGGCCTTGAAACCAGGGTTTTCTGAAATAAATTTTGCAAAAATAGAAAATGTGAAATGCAAATGACATTGAAATTAACCCTAATATGATTCTACATGATAAAATCCTTAAAATGGCAAAAATATCATAAAATATCAATTTTAACTTGATTTTCGCCTGATTTTCGCTTCTAAATTTAAAGATAAACTAACACATAGAGCAAATGAACTTGGAATTAAGCCAAATTTGGCATGGACACATAAAATAATCCTAAAAACAGAATGGAGCTCGAAAATTTAATTTTTTTATATTTTCTTAATATGGAAAATAGCTAAAATCCTAAGAAAATCAAAATTTTGCCTAAAATGCTGATTCTAAAGAGGATTTCGGATATCAAACTTCCATAAAAGTTTTCCAAATTTTATGGGGTGATAGAGGACAGTAAAGCAAAGATTTTTGCATTTCATACTTTCTGGTTTTGACCTATGGTCGGATCTGTACCACTCCGGCAAGTCGGATCGGAATCCCACGACTCTAGGATTTGGGGAAAACAGACAGGTTTTGGTAGAAAATGTGAGAAAAATAGTAAACAGATGGGAAAAAAGGCTGACATTGTGGGAAAATGTCTCTGACAAACATAAAAAAAATTTGATCTTTTTACACCATTGGGATTTGAGTTATGGTTTGGAAAAGGGCACACTGTTATCAGAGACCCGAATCTCTGAAATTTTGGGATATTGAAATCTGTCAGACAGAAAATAAATTTTCAAGAAAAATACTGAAACAGTTCCAAAAATCCCTAAATTTTGGGAAATGACAGGAAAATATGTCAGGAACAACTTTTGTGTTTAAAGTTTTTTCATACGAGCTACGGATTGAACGGACTTGGTGCATTAGGGTCTGCTTATACCCTGACGAAAGAAAATCGAGATTTTCCCAATGGGCTGGGAAATCCGATTTTTGATAGAAATCAAAACTACTTAGCAAAATCTCAAAATCTTTAGATCATTAGTAGATTCAATTACAAATCCACTGTGATTTTTTGAGAATGATCCAGATATCCCACAAGGGTGGTGCCGGAGGTTCTTGTCTGCTAAAGCAGAAATTGGAAATTCAGAAAGACAGAAAACCCGATTTGGGATTTGATTGGTTTAGATGGGTTCTGAAACTCGAATGAAACCAATTTTTTTTACAAGAAATTAAGAACATATAAATCTAACAATATTAAAATTTCAAGAATTTATTGATGTTAAACAAGAAATGATGACTGGACTTGACAAGTAATATCAGAACCTGTAGATTCCTAAGCAAGTGCTAATGAAACTATCAAAATGATAAAACTACTTAAATAAAATACCTATGACATGTGATTTTCACGAAAATGATGCTTAAAATAAAATTAAAAAAAGGAAAATAGGGAGGTATGAAATTGATTTGATGTAGGCTATTGATGAGAAAGGATTCGGTCCATAGACCGGACGGATCTTTTTCCTCGATATAGCCCCATAACATAAGACAATCAAAACATTAAACTATAGATTTAGCATAAAATGATGATAATAGGGGCCTTACCTTGGGATCGTGGTGCACGTTTGGAGACGTAGCTGCAGCTTGCTGGGAGTTGAAGAAGATTAAGGATGATCGTGGTAGCTGCTTCAAAAGGGCCGGCTGTAGCTCTCCTTGTGGTGGCTGTTAGACTGTTGAACCGGTGGAGGCAAGGAGGCTGGAATCAAAAGAAAGGCAAGAGGAGACTCCAACGGTGGGCTAGCATGAAATGCTTAGGCTGGAGAGGTTGCTGCTATGCTGCTGGATGGAGCTATGGCTTGAGGAAGTGGCTGTCGGCTGGTGTGGAACCGATTGAAGAGTTGGGGCTGTAGGAAGATGGAGGACTTTGAAGAATGTGGCTGCACCTTGTTGATCGGCTGGTGTTGTCTCAAGGCTGGAGAGGCTGCTGCCATGGAGAGGAAGATGATGGCTGGGTGTAAAGAGAGTAAGAGAGAGAGAGAGAGAAGGGTTAGGCGTGAGATAGAAAGATGGGCAGCCGTTCCCCCCTTTTTTCTTCTTTATGCTAACTTAGGTTTTGATAAACTCAAAACCTAAGTTTCCAAATTATGTGATGTCCTTAATGAACAGCCATCTACGTGAATAGCTGGAGGCTAGGGAAAGGAAGGGAGGAAGGAAGGGAAGAAGGAAAGAAAGGGAAGAAAAGGAAGGAAAGAAAAGGAAGAACGGAAAAGGAAAGAAAGGAGGGAAAGAAGAGGGAAAAGAAGAAGAAGGAGAGGGGAAAAGAGGCTTACGTAAGTGGGCTGGAGAAGAAAGAAAGGAGGAAAGAAAGAAAGAAAGAAAGAAAGAAAGAAAAGAAAGAAAGAAGGAAAGAAAAAAAATAAAAAAAAGAAAAAAAGAAAAAAAAGAAAATGGAGGAAAAAGAAGAAAGGAAGTGGGCTGGAGGTTTGGGCGTCCCCCTTGTGGGTCCCACCTCACAAAATAAAATAAAAAAATAAAATAATAAAAAAATAAAAACAAACAAATAAAAAGAAAATTAAAAAGAAACACAATTTTTTTTTCATAAAAGGGAATTGTAAATGGATGGGCCATCTCAGAGCGGGTCCAAATTCCAGTTTTGAAATTCATTTTGATGATTAGAGGGGTAAAATAGTCTTTTCAAAAAAATTCTATACGAAACGAGCTATTTTTGGCGGTTTTTGAAACGAGCTCAGATTTTGAAGTTCAATACCTCATTGCGAAGCAAATTCAGTATAGAATTTAAAATTTTAATTTTGAAAGAAATCCAGATTATTTTTCTCGAGAAAATATTTCCAAATTTAGAATCTCGGGAGTAAAAATGTCAATTTTGAAAAACCCGGGGTTTGAAATTGATTTCTGAAAGCTTTTAAAACTCGATCTGGATTGAAATTTATAAAACTGGAGTTCTGGACTTTGAAAATGAAATGAAATGAAATGTGATGAAATGTTATGAAATGCTGAGAAATGATGAGAAATGACATGAAATGACATGCGAAATGCTAACCCTGAATGAAGAATTTTAGATGTTAGACCCCGATTGGTAGTTGTACTAGTTCAAAAGGTGTTAAAATTGACAAAATTTGCAAAATTGGTTAAAGAAATGATTTTCGAGCTCTGCCAAGCTAGAGTGACACTGAAAATTAGGGTTTGAGGTTAATTGAACTGAAATGAGCTAGGTTTTAGAGTTTCGGAACTCAAATGAACTGATCAGACACTGACTCAACTGACCTTTTCGACTGAATTTTCAAGAAAAGCTGCCATTTTTAGAGAAATGCTACAGAATGGTCATTGGAGCGAAGTGAATTACGAACATGAGCTGGCTTTGAGCTAAAACAAAGGTCAGTAATAATGACATGAACTAAAATCAAAGCTCAAACACTAGCTCAATTGGCTAAACTCAGCTCAATTTCAGCTGAAAGAGCTAAAACGAGCTAAAATGGGTTCCTAGACACTTGGAAATGGTTTTGAACTGAAACTGGAGCGCTTGAACTCCTGGTGAGCTCAGGCTAGACTCAAGGAAACATGACTGACTGTGAATGACTGACTCAGAGACAATTGGCTTAGATTTGAGTGAGAAATGAGCTCATTTATAAAGAAAGGATCCCATTTTGGCAGGAATGGTCAGAAATGAAAATGGTCTGTTCATTGTGAGCTCGGATGAGCTTGAGATGACTGATATTCTAACTATTCTGAACTGACCAACAAGCTTGGTTGACTCTGACTGACTGGGGTCCGGGATGACCTAAGAGTAAAATGGTAATTTTCCTAGTGAAAATGGGTAAAGTGGTAGTTTACTGAAACTGACATGGGGTTTGACTCCTACATTGACCTGACAGGGTTGGCACTACACGAGAAGGGTTATTTGAGAATGGATGAGGAAAATTTGGGGTGTATACAGAGTCTCTGCATTTACGCCAACGCTGGGTCGACCTCCTTCACTGGTGAGGGAAGAAGAGGGAATGAGAGGTAGAGAAGAGGAGAAAGTAAGGCTCGAAGGATGGTAATGCTTGGTGGGTCAGAGCCTCCTCCTTTGATGGTTGTTATATAGGAGGAGGCCATTAGACCCTTTTTCAAGGACCCTCAATGTTTCAAAAAAAAATCAGAAAGAAGGTTTTATTTTCAAGGTTTTTCGAAAGCCTAAGGTTTATTTTCTGAAATTTCGCCCCCTTTGCATTTTTTGAAAGAAAACCTAAAATATAAGGTAAATGCGGGGAAATTAAGAGATGAGATCCAGATGTGGGTTTTGAAAAATTTATGAAAATATTGAATTTGAAATTTTGAGGATTTTACAAAATGAGAGTTTTTGTGAAATAACAGAATTTAGTTTTAAAATTTTGAGTTTCAAAATGGATCTGAATCCGAGATTGGGTCAAATATAGAAAATGTAACTGGGCTTTCGAATCTTTCACAAGGAAGTGAATCCGAGAAATGATTAGACATTTACTCAATTGACCCTTCTGACTCACTCAGGTGGGTGCTAGGGGTAAAAAAAGAAATTTTAAAAAATTTATGATGTTCACAGATGCCCCTCTTTGTTGCTAAGCCGGTTGAAAGCCGAACTTAGTAGCAAAGAAAAACATGCCAAATTTTAAAATGCCCCAGTCAGAAAATCAGAACTGAGTGTGAAAAAATTGTTTTGTGAAAATGATTCTCAGGTTTAGCACCTTATTCTGAACGGCTTGGTAAAAGACGAAATCCTTGAGAATGAAATAATTGGATAAAAGGAAATAAGGAAATCGTGATGGGACCTTTTTGGATGAAGATCCAAAAAATTATGACAATGGGAGATTTTGAAAAAGTCTCATGGCTGAGACAAAATAAGCTTTTTGGAAAGATTCAGGTTTTAGCCCTTGACCTGGATGGGACAAAAATATCTCGAAAAGCTGAGATTCAGGTTTAACCCTTACCTAAATGGGAAAGAAATACCTCAAAAGCTGAGGTTCAGGTTTAACCCTTACTTGAATGGGAAAGAAATACCTCAAAAAATGAGGTTCAGGTTTAAACCTTACCTGAATGAGAAAGAAATATATGAATTCTTCATCAGAATGGAGAAACCATGGTAGGATATTTCTGAAAAATACCTTGTGAAACGAGGCTCAGGTACAATCCTTACCTGAATGGTCATAAAAAATATGGATTCCTCGTCAGAATGGGGAAACCATGATGGGACTGGAAGAAATATCTCATCAGAATGAGGCTCGGGTTTAACCCTTACCTGAACGGGAAGGAATACCTCAAAAACTGAGGTTCAGGTTTATCTCTTATCTAAAAGGGAAAAAATGGTGTTGCTTGAGCAAATTTCGAAAATGGATGAGGCAACTCTTTTTTAAGATGTAAACCATGCTAGGTTGCATCAAGATAAACATTGAGTATCTATTTCATGTTTGAATAGCCAAAAAAATTTGCCAATAAGATGAAATTATAGTTGATTCAAATGTTTAAAAATATGCATGTATGTACAAAAGATATTCCCTCTTTTACCTAGAGTATTTCCTCCAACGAGGTTAACTCCATGGATTTAAGAGTCAAATTCAAATTTTAATGCTAATGATTTTCTTCAAGGAAGCTATCCATTTCTTTGATATAAAAAGAAAATATTCTCAATTTCATAAAAGCAAGTAGTGAAAAGATATTGATAAAAAAAAATTGCATGAGAAAAGATGATTCTTTGCAATTTTGGCAATTTGATATATGAGATATACTTTTTGCACTTTCTGAGACATAAAAATGAATTCTTTTGTTGGGGTTTGGCGAGAATTTCATCACATCAACCTTTAACTCGAAGATGTTTTGATTTTCCCCAGAAGAACACTTCATACTCCTTCAACTTGGAGATGATCAGGGTCTTCCTTGTCCCCAGAAATTGATAAAGATGTCTATCTCAATTGAAAATCCTTTAATGGTATGAATCAAATATCTTTTAGGGTTTGTCGGGAGGTTCATCGCATCAACCTTTAACTTGGCGATGGTTTGAACTTTCCCTGGAAGAACATGTCATATACTCCTTCAACTTGGAGATATTCTGAGTCTTCTTTGGCCCCGGGGGTCTAACTCATCCACTAGTCTTCAACTTGACGTCGATTGAGAGATCCCTTTTGTAGATAATCAATTATATTTTCTTTATTGAGAATTTTGAATGGATTCTTTATTGCTTAGAATATTTTCACTGCCTTCTTGCTAGAAGAATCATCTTTTTCAAATGCACCATAGCTATAATCAATATCAATTCGCTTATGGCTTTTCAAAATTATTGAAATTTATTTTTCTTATCATACCAAGAATATTTCTCTTATTCTTTTGGTTGATCAACAGGGAAAAGGTTTGAATTTTGCTCTTTTTCTCAGCAGGCTTCACCTTTTAGGAAAAAATACTAGAGATAATCTGAGGTGATTCTTTATGCAATAAAATATTGAAATCAAGAAATGTTTTTAACAAATTGGCAAAATCTTCGAGAATCCTTTGTGAAACAATTACTCAACATCAATTTTGATAGGACCTTGGGCTAAAACTTGGAAGAAATAATGTGAAAATTAGATTTTGGAAATCCCGACCAGTAAAAACTGGATCTTGAAAGTCTGACCAGCTCGAAAGCAAGATTTTGTTTTGACCGACCATCTCGAAAGCAGGAT
This sequence comes from Nuphar pumila, assembly GCF_984573655.1. Classification (NCBI taxonomy): domain Eukaryota; kingdom Viridiplantae; phylum Streptophyta; class Magnoliopsida; order Nymphaeales; family Nymphaeaceae; genus Nuphar; species Nuphar pumila. The sequence goes on along the minus strand of NC_143259.1, from coordinate 66,719,569 downwards.
TTTGATTTACCGACCAGCTCAAAAGCAGGATTTAATTTGACCGACCAGCTCGAAAGCATAATTTGATTTGACTGACAAGCTTAAAAGCAAGATTTGATTTGATCAACCAGCTCAAAAGCAGGATTTGATTTGACTGACCAGCTTGAAAGCAGGATTTTGATTGACCGACTAGCTCAAAAGCAGGATTTGATTTGACCGACCAGCTTGAAAGCAGGATTTTGTTTTGACCGACCAGCTCGAAAGCAGTATTTGATTTGATCGATCAGTTCGAAAGCAGAATTTTATTTGACTGACCAGCTCGAAAGAAGGATTTGATTTGACCAACCATCTCAAAAGCAGGATTTGATTGACCGACCAGCTCGAAAGCAGGATTTTGATTTGACCGACCAGCTCGAAAGCAGGATTTGATTGCCCAACCAGCTCGAAAGCAAGATTTTGATTGCCTGACCAGCTCGAAAGTAGGATTTGATTTGACCAACCAGCTCAAAAGCAGGATTTGATTTGACCGACCAGCTCGAAAGCAGGATTTGAAATGCATGACCAACGAGAGTTGGAACCTTTGAAATATTGTAGACCATCATAGTTAAATGTATACGTTCCACTTTCAGGATTATCCCCTTATCCTGAATGGGTAGAAAGAAACTGATTAAGAGATGATAAAAATTGATGGTAGAAAACCCTCTCAATCCTGTATGTCTACAGGATGTTATGGGTGAAAATAATGTTTCAAGATTGCCCCTTACCCTGAATGGGGACGAAAGAAATACCTCGTTAAAAAGAGGCTCAGGTCTATCCCTTAACCTGAAAGGGAAGAAAGAAAATTTGACGAGAATTATTGGAAATTGATGAGGAATTGTTGATGAAAAGATTTTGCTTGATCCTTCCTGCATATGGAAATTTTGAAGTAAGATGTTCAGAGAACTAGTAAAAATTCATTGTTGAGAAGAAGATTAACCCAAAGGTTGATTTTGAAAGAGACCGGTAAAATATAATTCTTTTGACAGAATGGATCAACCCAGGGGCTGATTTTGAAAGGATGATCAACACAAGAGTTGTTTTGAAAATGATCAACACGAGGGTTGATGTTGAAGAATGATCAACACGAGGGTTGATTTTGAAGAATGATCAATACGAGGGTTGATTTTGAAAATGATCAACACGAGAGTTGATTTTGAAAAATGATCAGCACGATGGCTGATTTTGAAAAATGATAAACACGAGGGTTGATTTTGAAAAATGATCAACATGAGGGTTGATTTTGAAAAATGATTAACACGAGGGTTGATTTTGAAGAATGATCAATTCGAAATCAATTTCTACAAAACATGAGGGTTGATTTTGAAAAATGATCAACACGAGGGTAGATTTTAGAGAATGATCAACACGAAACCAGTTTTTGAAGAAAGAAGATCAACATGAAGGTTGATTTGAAAATGACTGGTTTGAAACCAGTTTTGAAGAAAGAAGATCAATACGAAGGTTGATTTATAAATGACTGGTTCAAAACCAGATTTGAAGAAAGAAGATCAACACGAGGGTTGATTTTAAAGAATGAGCAACACGAGGGTTGATTTTGAAAATGACCGATTCGAAACCAGTTTTTAAAGAAAAAATCAACCCGGGGATTGATCGCAAAAAAAGATTGGTAAAAATTATCTTTGACAAAAATATTGAACTCATGATTTTGAAAAAGACCATTGCTTTAAAAAGCTCTCGGTGATCATGATGAAGATTTTGCAAAAAAATTCAAAAAATTATGATTTTGGCCAAGCCCCTATAGGTAATCCTATCGCTCTCGTGAATGATGTCAGGATTATCCCTTATCCTGAATGGGTGATGATGCATAAATTATACGTTTTATTAACACATTTTCACTGCATAAATGCATCATCTATAGATTTAAGGTCTAAACTTAGGTGCATAATGATATTATAGAGCTTTGGTTCGAATTTCATCGAAATCAGACTTAATTTGAGGAAATTAATGCATTTTTAATGTTGCAGGTCAAACCTCGGAGTTGAATCAGATATTCAGGATCCAAACCGCCCATCTAGGCCTTGGATCTGGACCAAAACACATGTAGAACCACTCCAGCCAGCCCATTCACGTTTTATCATAAAAGATTTTCCAAAAACCCCCTGTAGAAAGAGGCGCCCATTGATTATTTTATTTTTAAACCCTTTTCTGGAAAACATGCCCAAAATAGCCAAATCGTTAAAAGAGGAGAGGGACGCTCAGCACCATCTTGTCTTTGCTTTGATTTTCGTGCCCTAGGGGCATGAATCTTGCTCACCCCCACCTTCTTCCCAGCCGCCCACTTCAATCATCTTCTTCCTCATCCTTGGTTGGCCATGGAAGCCATGCCAACACCAATGGAGATGCTGATTCATTCTCTTTCGTTCTCTTCTTTTTCCAGATCTTGTCCTTCTTCTCCCCCTGCTAGAGCTAACCATTGAGGTTGTTTATTTGCAGCTGCAGCTGGAGTGTATCCGTCATGGTGGAGGTCCCACTCTTCCATGACCGGTCGGCCCTGAACCACGGAGCACCACCACTTGTGGATTCCTGCAAAGAAAACAACAAAGACATGTTAGACAGCATCACCGAGGTCCTTCGTGGTGCGAAATCATTGCAAAGTCCGCTCTGTCTTTCCCCTCAGTCGTCGGATCACCCTGGAGGTTAGATCTTCCCATCCACTGCTTCTAGTTAAAACCCGAAGTGTTGTGCGTGTTGTTGCTCGTGTCTTATTTTATTTTCTGTATGTGTGTGCTATGTTTTTATGTTTTTCGTCAGCCATAGTGTAGAAGTTTCGTGCATAAACCAGCACGTAGGAGTGTTTAGGTGTTTGTTTTAGTTAAATGTTATTTTTAATCCATCGGTTAGTGATTTTGGGTATGTGTGTGATATTAGAATTGACATTTCTTTGTGTCTGCGTCTATCTCAATGTTCTCTTTGCTATAGTTAGGTCTGGACGTGTGGTTACCAGCATTAGATTATTTAGATAACTTCATAGTTAATTTCATTTTTTAGTCTTTTTGATATAATTTGATCAATGTGAATATCGATATTTTTTAGATTAGTTCAAATTGTTAGTTAATGTTAGTTAGTTGTTGCATTTTTCTGTGCATATTAGTTTGATAAAATATCTTTTAGTTAGTTTAAATTAGTTCAATTGATGTGTAGATTAGGTAATGATAATCGTGTAGTAGATGTAGTTCATATAGAAATTTTGTTTTCATTTTAGGTTAGTCGATTTATGTTTTAGCGTGTTATGTGTTATGTATTTCATTGACTGCATATTAGTTAGATTATTTTAGTGTGTTGCATACTTTACAATTCCAGTTTTAACGTATATTAATGTAGAATAGAACTTAGATTTTTTATTAGAGTATGTTATTAGTTTCATATATTTTAGTTTGTAGTTTAGTGTAGATTTCATGTAGTGTTTTGTATAATTCGGTTTGAGTCAAATTCCTGTAGGTAGCAGCTTGTTAGATTCATTTTTGATGTGTTTGATAATTAGGTTAGTCATAGGTTAATTAGAATAATTAAATTTTTGATTTTCGGTTTAGCTAATGTAGCATCAATTTAGAATGTCAATTTTTGATCTAGCATTTAATGTAGATTTTGTGCAATTCGTGATGTATTATTTCTGCCCTTGAGTGAGTTATGTATATTTTAATTTAGTTAGAGTAATGTTAGATCAATGTAGTTAGTAATTTAATTTTGCATTTTAGTAAGGGCAATGTGGTCTTTAAGGTTAGAATGTGTTTTTGGAAAGGAGGATGTCCCATTCAAATTCGTGGGAACTATGTTTGGAAGGTGTTGATTGTGTGTCATCCAGCCAAGAGGCGATGTTATTTCTTCTACACGTTTAGAAACAAAATTGGAAGTTTAACTTTTATGCTAAGAACGTGTGGACCATTTATGGAATGGATCTTGTGCTATGAATTTCAAAATTCTTTCTAAAATGGTCCACACGGTTTTGAAGAAGGATCTAAATGGTTTAATTGTAAAGACAACTTCAAAATCGTGTGAGACTTGAATTCAGTTGGACAGTTACATATTCTTAAACCTTTCCTATTCAGCTATTAAGGTAAGAAGGTTGGACCTTATCAAATTCATGATCTAGTATTATTAGCCCTATTTACTAATTGATTTATGTGAATTAGCATTGATTAGGTGTTAATTAATTTAGTAAGGTTGGCATTAGATAAGAGAAATCATGTATTCTACTTTAGTTAAGTGTATTAGGTTGTCTTAATGTTAGGGGTTAGCATTTATTGGTTTAATTTAACTAGAATAAACTATAGCAATTATTATTTATTGTATTAGCTTTATTTTGTAGAAGTCGTGTATGTCTAACTAGGTAGGTGATAATTGTAGTTTATCTTTAATTTAGGACTTTATTATTATTGTAATTAGTAACTCTAGGTGGCGTGGACCATATTCAAGCCATATCCTAAACCATCACCTAGCTAAACCCTACCCTAGTTAATTAGTTCCTAACCCTAGGTAGTTAACCATAGTTAGTTGATTAATTAGCTTTAGCTACACTAGTAGTTAACCAATTCCTAGCGAGTCATAGTTAGTAATTAGCCATAGTTAACCCTTGCCTAACCCTACTACCCCAACCGACCCTAATTAGTTAAAACCTATTAACCATAGTACCTAATCGTACCCTAGCTAATTCTTAGTCAGCCCTAAGTATCTAACCATAGTTAGTATCTAACCTTAGATAGTCAGTTAACCTAGTTAGTAGTTAACCTTAGTTATTTATTAACCATAGTACCTAACCGTACCCTTAACTTAGGTATATAGTTCAACCCTAGTTACATTAGTTAGTAACTAACCTTAGTCATATTATTAGGATAATACTTGTTTTAATTAAGTTTTAGAAGTACCAATAGTTTAGTTAGTGAGTTAGTGAGTTTATGTTAAATTAGACTTAACGAGTGGGTTAGATTAGAAATTATATTAGTTGTTTAGGTTATTTCTTAGATTTTATATAATTAGCTTAATTGTTGTCCTTTCAATGTAGTGTAACAGTAGGTTAGGTTCATTTAGGACTGTCTTTGTCCGTGGTTTAATGTGAAAATTGTTTAGTGGATGTATAGGAATGAATAGTGCACTGAAGTTTAAAACTGATTTTTATCATGTCAGACACTCATCATTTTATGTGGATTTTTCTGAAGTTTTCTGAAAATTATTTTTCTATTCTCTACATCTGCGTGTTAACTGTTTACAGACCAAATTTCAGCTTGATACGAGTTGATTTGGTCTGGTTTTTAAGTGTTTTGTGAAAACAGCTTTTTCGGGTTTTCAAATTTTGGGTCCTGCGATTTCCAAGATTATCCTGATTTTGAAACGCTTATATCTGGAGATCCAGAATGTATTTTTCAAACCTGTAAAATGTGTCAGATTCTTGGATCTGTTAGTTACAGAACATAAGTGATTTTGGAAAAATTGGATTTTGTTTGACCCCTCAAATCTTTGATTTGTAAAAAGTTGTCAGAGTCCACTTTTGCATTCTTTAGGGACAGAACAATCATTTAGTCTTTTGTTTGATTTAATGTAGTTTTAGTGTTTTCTAGTATTGTAGTTAGTGAATTAACAGTAGTTAGAGTAGTTAGCATGCATTTTTTTAATTAGTTTAATTAAAAGTTGTAATTGTAGTTTTCTGTAGTTATTTAACTTTAGTTTAATTTCTGCATTAGTTTAGAAATAATCATAGATGTAATTTATGTTTAACTATTAATTGTTTACTGATTTTGTGCTTTCATTGTGTAGGTTGATAAGTTAGAACAGGTTTACAGGTGTATTTCAAAGATGAAGTGCAACTGCACATGTGGTGAAAAGACAACTTTGCCCCTGGAGATCTGCAGAAGACTTAGCTTTATGCTTTAGTTATTTTTATAGTTTAGATTGTTATTTAATTTAAATTATAATAATGACATAGTTGTAAACTTTGTTATGTTAATAAAGTGTTATTTTAGAATTATTTCACAATGTATCCCGTTCCCTGTGGATTCGATCCGTACTCACCACGTCTGTGGAAAGTCAATTTTTATATATTTGGTTGACGATTTTCCATTGTTTTCATTGGAAAATATTTTTTAAAAATATGCATTCCAAAAGTCAAACCAATGGGGATGAAAACAGATTGATGAGAGATTTTAATCCTATCTGCATATAAGATATTTGAAATGAAAGTAGAGTTTCATAATAAAAGATGACCTAGTATAGTGTGAACACCCCAAATTTTTCAAAATTTTATAAATATTCCCTCTTTGTCCCTGGTCCCATTTTCTGAGCAAATTGAGTCATTTTCGCTCAAAATTCTGGTTTATTTCTCGGATTTACTGGAATCAGACCCATTTTATATATTTGACTCAATTTCAGATCCGGATCCAGTTCAAATCCAAATCTGAGCCCCATTGTCCAATTTTCAAATTAAAATTACAAAAATACCAAAAATAGTTTTGAATGGCTCGGACAGTCCATCTGACATCCGTTTGGATTCACTACTCTATATTTCTCGATTCGAGGTTAAAAACTCAAATATTTCCTCAAATTTTGGATCAAAAACTCGTTTTCTGAAGAAATTCCAAAAGATCAAACATGAAATCTCAGAAAGTCTCTCTTTTTATAAATATTTTCAATTTTTTTTTAAATCCTCTGTTTTCCCTTAGATTTTAGAACTTTATTTCAAAAACACCAAAAAAATATAAAAGTTGGAGAAAACACAAAAAAAAAAAATCCGTTTAAAAGTCTTTGAAAACCGTTTCGTAGTGAGAACCACCTTTTTAAAAATCCTTCTAGAGGGACCCTCTTTTTGAAAATTAAGAAAATTTTTAATGGGCTCTCGTTCTTCCCCGTTCGCAAGCTCTCTCTCTCTCTCTCTCTCTCTCTCTCTCTCTCTCTCTCTCTCTCTCTCTCTCTCTCTCTCTCTCTACGCGCGCGCGCGCGCGCGCGTGCGCGCGCTCCATCGCCTTCATCTTCACCCGTCGATCGCCAACCATCAACCTCCTCATCTCCCTCTCCCGTTCATCTCCAACCAACCTCCTTCTCGATTCTTCTTCCTTTCTCTATAAAAGAAAGCAACGGAGAAGCAGAAGGATCATCCATTAGCTTCATCATCTATCACCTCTGTTCTCGCACCCCTTTTCCCTTCTTCTTCTCGATCGCTCCTTCTTCTTCCCCTTTTAGCAGTAGGGATCTCCATAGTAGTAAAAGGATTGCTCGCTCCTTCCTGCCCCTGCAACGTGAGACAATCAGGATTCGATCAATCCCCAAAGCCACGCAGGGCTACGGCCTTGATAGTCGACGTCTGCCTCCTTCTTCCAGGGCTATAGCAATCCGATCAAGTCAAACATCAGTGGAAATACAGGTAAGCACACCATCTTCCTCTTCTTTCTTCTTATCTTCTGTGAATATTACCTTTCCTTTATTCATACCATTTCTCTGTTCTGACTGCGTTCTTTTTCATTCTCTTTTTCTTTGGTTTTCAATGTAAGGCATAAAGGGTGGAATCGACTTGCATATAGCAGGATCGACCCACTCTCTGCAACATCAACGAAACGTCCATGTTCCTACAACCTTTTTCTGATTTCGTTATTTTGCAATTGCTTATTGTTCTCACCATCCAAGGGTTTTACCCCAATACATGTGATTTTGAAAGGCATGTCGAATCTCAGATTTTCCTGTTACCGCATTTCGTTCAATTGTTTTCAGTTTATCAATAGATTTAGTTAGTTATATTATGTTCATTTTTGTCTAGCATTACCGATTCTTCATTTCGTCAATTGATCCCATTCATTAATTTCTTGGTTTAGCATTATCATCTGCAGCATTTCGTTTTCTTGTTTTGAATCAATTACATCTCTCAATCGCGTAAATCTCTTTACATTATCGAATTTTATCTTTACTGTATCTCTCTTTTTTTTTTGCTATTTTTTTTCTTCTTTTTTCTTCTCTTCTGTTTGCTCTGCATCTCGGTTCACCTGGCTTCTATACCCTGTTCATTGTAACCAACCCCCGATTCCCCTATATGCCATCCTCATATCCACTGGTATGCTCTGAGAATCAATATGTTCTTAGAAGATAGTAATAAGTCTATCAATGGCGTTGAGTAGTTAACGACCAATCTCTACCTCTATGCATTGGATAAGAAAACTGGATGGGCTATGACGTGTTGATCCTTGCATATCAAGCCTGGATGCTGCTAAAGAACCTATACAAATAAACCTGGATGGGCTATGGGGATATGATCACCATGAGGCGATTTGTTTAGCTGACAACACACGCTCCTAGTGAAGTTATTAATGAACCTATGCTGAAATTAATGCATTGTCTCTTCTGTTGCCGAGATCAATCGACTCTTGTTGATGAAACCATTTTGTGGAAGATGATTTGCTGTTGATAAAAGCCTCTCCTCTATACCCCTACAAACAAATCAGAATTAAGGGGTCACTAAGGTGTTTAGCTCTTGTGTTGAAGAGAATGCCTCCAGGCCAGCATATGTCATCTCGTGGGGATGAGAAGAATCTAACATTCAGTGGGCTGGCAGGAATGTTAAACCCATCGAAAGAAGAAGTGCAAAACGCCATTGTGACATATATGTCTATTGGGGTAAGTATGACAGTTATCATTGGCAATATATACCTATTGCAGGATTCCTACACCACCAGGTAGGAGGATTTTTTATCACCAGTCCAGTTTCACTGGATATTCTCATACTGCTTCTGGATCTGAAAATTTCCCTTCTATTCAGAAGGTGTTGGTTTTGCAACATATAGTGCTCTTTGCCAGGTTCGAACCTTCACCCAAATGCATGCTGGTTGGATCATTTCAGCATTAAAAGAAAGCAGTGGCAATGGCTGGTGACGGTGCCCACGACGCCCCTGCAATGAGGACAACAGATATGGAAATTACAAGGGGATCAGGATTTCCTGTTGTTAAAAAAGAAAAAAAGAGTTCTAAAGATATGATGTTGGCTGATGATTTCCATTTCTCGCACTACAATAGCACATCTCTGCACCATTGCTACACCACATTGTTACACCCCATCACACTCTTACTATGCATTTTTCCACATTTTTCACATATGATCTTCCTCACTGATGAACATTTTCACTATCTTTCCCCATGCCATCTGCATATTTACTGTCGTCAGCTACCTACCATTACACAGTATCTATCGGCCGCGTGACCACATCCTGCTGCATCCACTGTGGCTGGTCAACATCGTTTATCACTTCAACCATCTGATGCACTTTATTAGCATTTTATATACCTTCATCTATGGCATGAAATCCCATTCACGATGCATACTCCTTTTATTTTTTTTTATTTTTTTTTCTCTTTTAGTAACAATTGCATATGTATCTTATTTCCCTCAGATTAGTTTGTCATCTAGATAGTTTATCTGAATGCTTTTTGTGTGTTTGGCCATTTAGATCATCATATTTCGTGTTCGGCATGTTTGGGTCGCTATCACGTTATATAATTTGTATCATCTGTGTTCACTGTCTGCATCATACCTTCATAGCATCCCTTGCAGGATTTTTTTTTTTTTATTATCGATATGCCAGTGGTCTCTCAACCATGGCTTTGATTCCTGGCAGTATGAAAATTGTGGCTAATTATGCCAAGAAAGGAAAACCTCTATCAGATAGACACATCTAAAGTTGATGGTGCTCACCATGGGGATGGATCATGGTTCTGGATACATGGATGAATGTTCAAGTTTAGGTTCAGCACTATCTTTGTGTTGGATGGCTATATAACCATTTACCAGTTTCCAACGGTTTCTTTTTCGGGAGTTTGTTAGTAACTCCTAAAAGGGGCAGGCTTAGGTTCCATTCTCTATATATTTTCTTTGCATCCTGATTTATTGCACTGCTAAAATTGGTTCATAAAGTTGATTTGCCCATACAAACTCCTTGCATTTAGCAATGCTCTGCTAATCTGAAAATCAAGTTTTGTGTTCTATCAAGTTGAAGTAAGATGGTTTTTCTCACTGAATGAGAATCGGATTATGGCTTTTACCCTCTGTTTATCATCACCTATTGCATCCTCTCATCATTCATAACACAATGGCCATGTCGACTTCTGTGACCTATTGTGCGTCCATGATAGGGCAGCCCTGTGCCCTACACTATACCTCATCACTACACTTGCTGTAGTAGACTCAAAACCCTTGTCCCCATCCACCTCTACCAGCACATATCTTACTGTTAATTATATCATTCAAAGTTTCAAATGTCACTCAACAGCACATTCTATTGTTCACTACACATTTCATTTATACCCAATTTCACCCATATGTTTATTTTCACTATGCACCATACCCTGCAACAGTAATACCATCATTGTCACTACACTTGCAAACACTCATTCCATCTATTACAGCTACCTCCCATTTACATACCCTATACACCTGCAACCTCATATATATTTGCAGCATTAGAGCATCCACTTTTTTCACAACATATGTCATTCATTGTTCATTACTGCCACAGTTACATCACTTTTTTTTTTACTTTCGTTACCCAGTACTTTCATTCCCTCATAGGTTGCATATTTTCATACCTCCTTCATGCACTTCTACTCCATCATATACCCACAGTAACACCTACCTATGCATAGCCCTGATCTCACATAAATGTGAAAGTCCCCTCTTCTTTTCTCATGAAAACATATGTATATATATATATATATACATATATATGTGCCTTTAGGTATATTTCTTCATATACATCCTCATGTATATCTAGATAGATCCATTCTCTCATGTACATACTTATCCCTATACATCTCATGTGCATTCTTCATTTTATTACCTTATATATAAAGTGTTATTTCTTTTCCATGTACATTTTCTACTTTATACTAACACCTGACTTTTGCAGAAAATGTGTAAAGAGTATAATTTTCTTTTTCTTTTTTTTTATTAATGTAATTCCAATTCCTCTAAATAATGTAATAGCTAGATTATAATGAGAATTTCTGCATTTCCTGTCTTAGATTAGGATGTATGAGCATGCATATATCTTACAAATTGTTTGTTTTCACATCATTTTCTCCTTTATTTCAGAAATGGGAACACGAATGGCACGTGCACCATTTTATAAAAAGTGATTAAATCCTAAGTTGATGATTTACATCAATGGCCATAGTCAGGGTGTGAACAAAACTTAGGATTTTCATCTTTTATGGAATAACATTGGATCCACACTGGATCCCTTTTCAAAAAATCATCATATTTTCAAATATTTTCTTCCTTTATTAGGGTTCAATTTAAAATTAACTCAAGATATATATCATTGGCCATAGTCAGGATATATTGAGAGAATAATTTCATTTTAAACTCTATAAAGGCACAGAATATGTTTTATTCTTCATTTGAATTTAAATATGATTACTATATAATACATTCAATGACCATAGTCAAGAAAGTATTATATCCTTAATCTTATTTTAATTCACTTAAAGAATGAAATATGCTTTTTCAGATATCCAATTTTAAATTTTTTAATTTTTTAATTCATTTCATCATTTAGGATAGAATTGCATCATATTTTCAAAATTCTTTTTAAAATCCAAGTGATCTTGAATATATTTCTTCAATTTTTATTCATCAGTTCTATCTCATTTCAAAAGTTCAAAATCCGATTTCAGAGTCTAATTTGACTTTGAAATTTCAAACTCATTTTATATTCAAAATCCAATATTCTAATTTCAAAGTTCAATTTAACTTTAAAATTTCAAATTCACCTCTAAAAATCAAAATTCAATTTCAAAGTTCAATTTAACTTTGAAATTCCTGATTCATCTTCTGATTTAAAAAAAAAATGCAAGCTTTAAATCAAGTTCATCCTTTATTTTTCATTGAGTCATAATTCTCAAAATTCAAAATCAAAGTTTTGAGATTGATTCTGAATCTCAAAATTTGATTTTTTTTCTAAGTTTTAAATTCAATCTGGGTTTTCAAAACCCAGATCCATCTTCAAAAGTCCCATTTAGACTTTCAAAATCCAAAATTAAAAACCCAATTCCACTTTGGATCCAGATTTTCAAATCCAACCCCATTTTGGATCTCAGACTTCGGATCCAGATTCCATTTAGGATTCCAGATTTCGAATCCAACCCCATCTTCAATCTCAGACTTCGGATCCAGATTCCATTTAGGATTCCAGATTTCGAATCCAACCCCATCTTCGATCTCAGACTTCGGATCCAGATTCCATTTAGGATTCCAGATTTCGAATCCAACCCCATCTTGGATCTCAAACTTCGGATCTAGATTTCATTTAGGATTCCAAATTTCGAATCCAACCTCATCTTGGATCTCAGACTTCAGATCCAGATTCCATTTAAGATTTCAGATTTCGAATTCAACCCCATTTTTGGATTCCAGACTTCGGATCCAATTCCATTTAAGATTCAGACTTCAGATTCGACTCCATCTTGGATCCCAGACTTCAGATCCAATTCCATTTAAGATTTAGACTTCGGATTCGACTCCATCTTGTATCCCATACTTCAGATCTAATTCCATTTAGGATTCAGACTTCGAATTCAAATTCCATCTTGAATTCCAGATTTCAAATCCAATTCTATTCCCAACTTCAGATTTCAAAACCAAATTCCATTTTCAGATTCCATCTGGACTTCTTAAAATCCAATTTTATTTTCAAATTTCATTTGGATTTCTGAAATCCAAAACTCTATCCTGACTTCAAACTTTAACAAATTTCATCTCTACTTCGAAATCCAGATTCAAAATCCAAATTCAAAGTCCATTTTTGACTTTGAAACTTCATTTTTTTTCTATCTCAGCTTCAAAATCCCCTTTCTCTTCATTCTTTTCAAATTCTAGATTTATTTTTTTTCCAAACTTTGATTATTTCAAAACTTGGAACTTCAAACATCTTTTCAGATCTATCTCAAGTTCTAAGATAGATTTAACTTTTAAAAATCATTCATTCACTCCATTATCACATTTATTTCAGAATCACTTGGAAAATCTCAGATTTCCAAAAGTGTTTTCCCCAAAAGCATACAATTCTGCATTTGCATTGCATAAGCATGATTCTTTGTGCATTTTAGACTTGGGATAAATTCTTAGATGATATTTTAGCAAAGCAAAAAGGCATGAATTCGATCCTTGGTTCGATTACCTCTGGTAAAGGCGCCAGGAACGGTCGAACCTCATACCAACGAGCGAATCCCGTCTCTCCATTTTCCCGTAAATTTTTTAAAATGGAGGTGAGTAATTTTAAAACATTTTTACAGAATTTTGGTCAGATGAGACCTTGCAGAAGAGTTCATCTTTCTTCTCCCTTTTCTTTTCTCTCTTCTTTTTTGTCTTTTATTCCCCTTCAAAAGGGAATAGAGGCTAGAAAGGCAAAGAGAACGGAAAAGAGGAACGAGAGGAAAATTTTTGCATGATCACATATAGCAAAGGAAAATTGACATTTTATTGATGTTTGAAATATTTATAAAAGGATGACCAACTAAGTAGAAGAAACTAGGACTACGACATCCTTTCAAGGAAAGAAGACAAAAAGAAGCAAGCGAGGAAACATTGGCATTGTTGCTCTTAAGGTGTTGATATGTTGGCTGGTTTGTCCTCTTCTTCTTCTACAAGGAGGTTTTGATCAATGCAATCTTGAACAATGTTTTTTAAGACAAAGCAATGTTCAGTGTCATGACCCATTGTTCGATGAAACTTACAGAACTGATCTTTGAATCTTTCCATGATCATAGGAGGATCAACCATCTTTGGAAGTTTAATCATCCCCTTAGCTATCATATATTCAAGAACTTGTTCGAGCAGCTATTCTAAGGAAGAAAATTCAAGGTCGTATCCCCAACCGTCATGCTTTGGTCTTCCTTATGGTTTTATTTCTATTTGAATGTTTGGGGGAGGGTTGTTATTCTGCTTGTCTATTCTGTCCTTCTGACCTGTGTGGTCATCTTTGTCGAGATTTGGGTTTCCTGAGTTGTCAGTGTGATTTTTTTTGCCACCCCTTTTGCTTTTTCCATTGTTGTTGTCGGTGGTATTTGCAAAGAAGGTGAAGTGTGACTTCTTCTTGGTATCTGGGTTGCTCTTTGAGAGTGTGAGGCTCTCATATACTCCATTCTCTATCCCCATTTTGATTCATTTGGCTCATTCTATCAATTCAATGAAGGGTCATGCCGGGGAAGTAGAGATCAGGCCCTTTAGATGCTGGGAGAAATTATTCAGGATCAACGACAATGCATGCCCTTCCGATATCAGATCCCTTATTCGATTGCAAGTGGATCTCCACTTGTGAATAAAGTCTCTGGCCTTTTTATTGTCATTCTGTTTCAGATTGCAAAGATGGTTGAGGGTTGGCAAAGCCTCAGCATTGAAAAGAAACCGCTCGATGAACAAATTGACAACCTTGTCAAATTCACGTAGCTCTATAGGATTGATATGTTTCGCATACCACTTTGCTGCTATTCCCTCCAGACTGTGTGGAAAGCATATGAATAAAGTCTTGTTGACCCTCTTGAACCGACTACACTCTGTGAAGAACATGGCCAAATGTGCTTTTGGATTACCAGTTTCGTCAAACTTAATAAATTTATGAGAAAGGTCCTCCAGGTTGTCATCTCCTTCTAGGCCGTCATAGAAATCCTCGCTGGTATAGATTCTCTTGCCTTTGTCCCGAGCCTGCAGATCTTTGACCATGCGGGTCATTTCTTTTAATTGTAGCTGGATCAGATCTTTTATCGGGATCTGAAACTTAGGCTTGTTCACTGATTCAGGCTCCTCAATGATTTTCTTGGGCTGATACAAGGGGTTTTGGAAAAATGCAGGTTGCTCTTCCTCCGAGTTTTCTTCTGCATAATTTGTCTCTTCTAAACTGCTGTCAAGCTTAACCCTTTTCTTGGTAAATTTGACAGGTTTTCTCATGAGATTTCCCTAGGATTTCTTCTTGGATGGCTTCTTTCCTGAACCTGCCTTGGCTTGATCTGATTGCATCTTGATCATCATCTTTTGAAATAAATCATACATGGTGGGATCAATGTCATTGCCGCCTATCTGATTCTGACCTTTGGCCGATCTTGGAGAGTCCATTTCTTCTGTACTGTTGTAATGTCTTCCTTCCAGGTCACAATGTCAATGCTTCCTATGTAGAATAAAGGGGGTGGTTTAGACTGAGGAAATTTTGGATGAAAGAGAGATGATGAAGGAGATATTTGAGAATCAGCTTGACAATTTGGAAAAGATATCCCATTACCAGGGATTGGGTCATCACGGAAGTCATGACAATTGCGTTTATCACTCCCATAAAGGAAGTAAACAACTAAAAATATGCCTTGTTATCCAGGCGGGGTCACCAACCATGACGAAAGAAAAACAGAAGATTTTGGGCTGACAAGTTCCCATTAAAATGATCAGGAGTTTTACGAAGAAAATAAGGTGAATAGTTTTGAAAATAGATGACAGGATAGGAATAAAAAAAATCCAGGAGATAAAGAAAGAGAGAAATACATAAAATAGCAGGCAGGATCAAAATAAGGTTGGGGGATTCGAGATCCAAAAGAAAGGAAGAAAGAAAAATCACCTGGAGTTTTAAGAATCTAAGGAGAGTTTTAAAAAGGATTTCCAGGGTTTTGAGAAAATAGTTATGAAGAAATAAGGAAAAAAATAAAATATACGCCTGGATTTTGAAAAATAGAGGAAATTTTTGAAAGAAATATCCAAGGTTTTTGGAAAAAATGTTTTGAAAAGATAAGGAAAGAAAGATATACACTTGGATTTTGAAATAAATATCGAGGGTTTAAGAAAATTGTTCTGAGGAAATAATGAAAGAGGAAAATGTACACCTGAATTTTGAGAAATAGAAGGAAAATTTTAAAATATCCAGGTTTTATAAAAATGAGGAATTACAAAAGCAAAGATCACATCGAAAATCATACAAGCAAGGATGCGCAATCAGCACTCACTAAAAGTTGATTGTAATATGCAAGATTTGAAAAAAACTTGTAGGACCTTAATCCTAACTCTAATATCTTAGATCATCTGAATTCAATCAAGATGTGTCGATATACTCAAGCTGAAGCTCAAAGTACGTGGCATAAAAATTTTCTCTGGTTCTAAGGTAATGATTTTCCCAATATCCTTGAGCGTCTGCCGATATGCTTTGGACTATGGCCCTTAGTACGTGGCAGGGGGGTGTTAACCCAAATAAATGGTCCAGTTGTAGGCCTCTTTTCAGAACTATGGTTCAGTGAGACAGTCCAGCAACGTGAAGACCGGGACAATATAGGTGGGGATGTTTTGAAAATATGATTCAAGCATGCAGGAAATCAGATAGCTCTAATGCAAAGTCCTAAAGAAATAGAATTTTGAAAATCATAAAGAAACACAGACTTGCATATATTGTTTGCATTCAATTCCTAGATTGAGGAGGGTTGTATTTCAGACATAAGTCTAAGTGAGCATGCATAAATCTCCTCAATTTGGTCCTACAAAACCATACTTAATCCTATATGCATTAATGTCAGTTGGGTATGATTCTTGGTCTCTAAGGCTGCATAAAAATGAAGCTGACATTTGAAGAATAATAACTCAGTCAAATTTAAGCAAGGCAAAGGCATAAATTCAACCGAACAAAGATGAGTCCCAACACGGTCACCACTTCTGTGATCGTTGCAAAATTTTTCTCTTTCTTTCTTCCTCTTTTTGAGGGGAAGAAGAAGAAGAAGAAATTCTTTTGTAAGGTCTCACTTGACCTTTTGAAAAAGATTATGAAAATTTACTCGCCTCTCTTTTGAAATTTTATGGGAAAATGGAGAGACGGGATTCGCTCGTCAGTACGAGGTTCAACTGTTCCTGGCACTTTTACCAGGGGTAATTGAACCAAGGATCGAATTCATGACTTTGCTTTGCCTAAATTTGTCTAAGAGATTATTCTGAAATTCCTAAATGCACATTGAATCAGGCTTGTGCTATGATTTTGAAGAATGTGTATACTCTTTGAAAATATTTCAGAAATTCAGATTTTTCAAGTGATTCTGAAATGAAAAAACATCCTTTTAAGAAGTAAACTTTTGAAATTTAGAAATCAATTTTTGAATTAAAAGGTTGAAATTTGAAATGAATTTGAATTGAGAGCTTTGAAATTTAAAGATCTTGAAATTGGATTCAAAAATTGAGAACTTTGAAATCTGAAATTGATTGAAAATCGAAGTTGAATTGATTTTGAATTTAGAATTTAAACTTAGAAATCGATTTTGAGATCTTAAAATTGAGACTTTGAATTGATTTTGAAATTTGATTTGATGTTTAAAATCAGAATTGAAATTTCAATTGGAAATTCAAAAGGAATTCCAAAACTAAAATGAGAATTGGAATAAAATTTAGAATTTTGAAATTGAATTTGTAATGAAAATAGAATTCAAAATTTTTGGAATTTTGAAAAGAAATAGAGAATTTGAACTTAACATTTGAATTTGAAATGAATATTCAAAGTTAAAATGTGAAATATGAAACTAATAAAGATAACAAGATTAATTTAAAATTGATAAGATTTGAGGCAAAAGAGTTTGTCTGATCTTGCCTGCATATGATGAAGGGAAGACAAATGTATATAAAATAAAATGCCCCAGTATTATGAAGAAGAATGTGAGAATTGATAGAAGATCATTATTTTATTGAAAATGCTCTTTGAAGAATACAAAGGCTAGAATGAGTACTTTAAGTATAAAATTTCTTCAAGTGCAGAGCATTGATTGGATCTGGTAGTTCCACTCCATCTGCGTTGATAAGACGATACGAATTGCGAGGCAACACTTCCTTAACCACATAAGGGCCTTCCCAATTGGGTGACCACTTGCCCCATGGTCGATGCTTGAGATGAGCTGTCGATCTGAGCACCAGATCATTAACTCGAAATCTTCTCTCAATGACAGACTTGGCATAGTGTCAAGCTATCATTTGATGATAAGCTTGAGCATCCTCTGTTGCCTTGAGTCTTTTCTCGTCCAACATGTCAAGTTGTACTAACCTTTGCTGCTGATACTGATCAAGTGGGAGTTCTATGAGTGACGCAAATTTGAACGCAGGCTTCTAAATGTGGAGTGTAATACTACCTCGGTTTCATAAACAAGTTCTGAAGGAGTAGCATTGGTTGGAGTCCGATTGGTGGTTCGGTATGCCCAAAGCGCATCGTGCATCTTTTCGTGCCAATCGCAGTCTGTTTCCATAGTTCTTTCCAGAATGCGGATCAAAATCTTGTTGGTGGCATCTACCTGACCATTCCCTTGAGGATAATACGGAGTCGTGAAATGATGATGAATCCTAAACTTCAAACAAAATGTCTTCATCCGCTCATTCTTAAAGTGGCAGCCATTATCTGACACAATATCAAGTGGTATGCCGAAACGGAAAAGAAGATTCTTATGAATAAAAGAAACTACATGTCAGCCTTCTACCGTTCGCAGAGTCACAACCTTGACCCATTTGGTGAAGTATTCTGTAGCTGCGAGAAAATATCTGTGGCTATTAGAAGTAGAATGAGTGATTGGGCCCACCACGTCCAAGGCCCACATTGAAAAAGGCCAATAAGAAACCACTGACTGCAAATATGCAGCTGGCGCATGAATGGAAGGTGCGTGCATTTGACATTTGACGCACTTCCTCGTGAAACGATGGCAGTCCTGCTGCATGGTTTTTCAGTAATATCCTGCACGGATGATTTGCTTGACGAATGTTTGGTAGCCGACATGACCACTGCAAATTCCCTCGTGTGCCTCTTGGACAACTTCCATGACTTCGTTCCTGTCTAAGCACCTAACGTACTCAGAACTGAATCCACGATGGTAGAGAGTATCAGCAAGGATAAAATAGCAGGCTGACATGCACTGGATCGCGCATTGCTCTCTTATTGGCATCTCTGGTAGAAAATCACCGGTTTCAATAAAGTCTTTGATGTCTTGGTACCAAAGCTTCTCTTTCTGAGTGACTTGGTTTACTTGCTCAGCTGAAATAAAGGCAGGTTGATCAAGTCTGCCAATCTCGAAGGAACGACAGGATTCACTGTCTTTAAATGACAAAATGGAACCCAAACATACTAGACCATCTGCTATATGATTGTATTCCCTCCTAACGTGATTGAGCTGAAATTCTTCGAAGTTGCCTATGAGAGCTAAGGCAATCTTCTGATAAGGGATCAGTTTTGAGTCTTTGACTTGCCATTCAGCATTAACTTGGCTGACCACAAACAATGAATCACCGAAGGCATGTATTCTCTTGACGTTGAAGTCTTGCAAAATCTTGAGGCCTTGTATTAGAGCTTCATATTCGACCATGTTGTGAGTACATTGAAAGTTGAGCTTAAGGGAGTAAGGGATCATCTCCTTTTTGGGAGTGATCAACAAGATCCCAATCCCTATACCAGACATATTTTTGGCTCCATCAAAGAAAAGGGTCCAAACTGGGGATTCTTGAATATTGCAGATTCGATCATCAGGGAAATCATCTTCCGCCTTGATCTCTTCTGCCAACGAGAAATCTGTCAACTGATCTGCGATAGACTGGCCTTTGACTGACTTCTAAGATACATACTCTAAGTCGTATTGCATCAGGAGGACTTGTCATTTCGCAATCCGTCCAGTAAGGAAAGGCTGCTCAAGGATATACTTGAGAGGATTGAGCCTTGACAAAATTTTGATTTCTGATGCCAACAGATAATGTCTCAGCTTCTGACACATCCATACTAAGGCTAGGCATGTTTTTTCCATCTGAGAATATCTCTTCTCATAGTCAATGAAAGTTTTGCTTATGTAGTAGATTGCGTGCTCTATCTGACTGCCTTCCTCATACTGCGCAAGAAATTCGCCACAAGTATTCTAATACTTGGTTGACGGAAATGTACAAGAGAAATGATTTTTCCAATTCTGGTGGCTTTAGAACGGGTGGATTGAGGAGATACTGCTTGATGTGTTTAAATGAAAGCTGACATTCTGATCCCCATTCAAATTTCACTTCTTTTCTCAATAAGTGATTGAAAGGCTTGCATCTAATGGCCAAATTAGAGATGAAGCGTCGAATCGACTGAATACGCTCCTCCGCTCTCTGAGATTGGTAAAAGGCGGCATATCAATGATTGTTTTTGCCTTTGCAGGATCCACTTCTATTTCTTTCTTGCTGATCATAAAGCCAAACAGTTTGCCTGACTCTACTCCGAAGACACACTTCTACGAATTGAGTCTCAGCTTGTAGAGAATAAGTCTTTCGAAGACTTGGTCGAGAGCATCAAGGTGATCCTCTCCTTTGGACTTGACCAGGATGTCATTCACATAAGCATCCATGTTCTTATGTATCTGGTCATAAAAAAATAACTGTCATTGCTCTCTAATAGGTTGCCCCAGCATTCTTGAGCCCAAACGGCATGATTGTGTAGCAAAATGTACCCCAAGGAGTAGTAAAAGAAGTTTTTGACTGGTCATGAGCGGCCAGTTTGATTTGGTTGTAGCCTGAGTATCCATCCATAAAGAAAAACATGACATGGCTTGCCGTGCTGTGGATCAGAAGATCGATATTGGGGAGTGGATAATCATTTTTTGGGGTAGCCTTGTTTAGATCCCTGAAATCAATACAGATTCGGACTTTGCCATTCTTTTTGGGAACTGCTACGATGTTCACCAACTAATGTGGATAATCAATAGTTCGGATGAATCTTGCCTTTAACAAATCCTCAAGTTCTTCTTTAACTTGCGGCGCCACTCGGGGATCCATTTTCGTGAGCTTTTGCTTGATTGACTTGAAGTCTGGCTTCAGCACAAGACAATGCTCGACCAGTTTGGGATCTAAGCCCGACATATCCTCATAAGTCCAGGCAAACACCTCTTGATGTTACTTGAGAAAATGGACGAGCCTTTTCTTCTCATCTGAACTTAAACTGGAGTCAATCTTGAGGATCTTCGGATCATCTTCTGAACCAATGCTGACATCCTCTGTCGGATCCTATTTCTGAATACTGGCAACTCTTGAATTGCTGAGTCAAACTCTGTTATCTTGCTGACCCCTACTCCTGCCTTTGCCTTGTAGATTCTGGCCGGTTTTGAATCATTTTGAGAAAAATTGCCATTGATAATGAGTCTCTTGAGCAGTTTAGGAGCCATGATTTGACAATCCTGAAAAGCGCAAAGGAGATTTTTGAGGAAAAGTAAGAAATTTAAACTGGCCTTTTGCGTAAAATAAAGAATAATGACATAGACAAAATGTAGGCAAAGAATGATATACGCCAAGATGTGAAGAAAAGATCAAAATTTCATTGATTGATTAAGGTTGAAAACAACAACTTGAATATTTACATGAGACTTGACAAAAGGGAGGAAAAACTGGGACTGAGTTGTTCCTACAAGATGACAAAAGAAAAAGAAAATAGAAAACACTGGCATTATCCCCCTCATTCTGCTCCCTTGATGAAGGTAGTGCGCTTTTCCGAGGCCTGCCCAGAAAAACCCAATCCTGTACCAGTGATATGTTGGGTAGGGATGATTGGCTCCAGGATGCCATCATCATTTTTATCAAGGCCCCTGAAGGGCTGATAGCCATGTTTCATCAGAAGATCAAATCCTCTCTTGGTTTTTGAGAATTGAGAGAATAGAGGATGATCCTTGAGAGAAGCGCAATTGAGGCGCCCTCCCAGCTTGAAGAAATGAGGTCCCTGCCACTGAACCAATGCTGCGACATTCTCTGTAGGCTGGACTTCTTTCAGCTTCAGCATGTCCAGATTTTCACTAAGATTGATTTCATCTATTTCTTGAATGCTCGGGATGTCGGTAGTGAAAATAGGATGATGAATCATGGGCTACAGGAGTCTCTCTTCTGAATCTTCTCCCAAAACTATGGTGATCATGCCTCCCTTCGACCATTTTATGTATTGATGAAGGGTAGAGGGAACAACATTGGCATTATAGATCCAAGTATGTCCTAACAAAAGATTGTATATAGGCGGTACATTGACCACGTGATACATAACTGTATGCACTGAATAGTTGATGAAAATTTCAAGGAATATCTTTCCTTTGGCTGGTTGTCCATGGTTGTCAAAATCGTAGATTGTAATGGGATCTGGCACATACTCCTCTTCCTTTAGGCCCAAGGCCTTGGCTGTCATCTCTGGACAGATATTGAGGTTGCTGCCTCCATCCACGAGCACATGTGAGACAGTCATCCCTCAGGTCTGCACCACTATGTAAAGAGCATTGTTGTGGAACGTATGAGGCTTTGGCAAGTCCTCATCCAAAAAGGTTATTGGTGCATTTGTCATGGCTTGATTGACAATCTGAGCCATGTCCTGCGGAGTCGTGCTCGACTTGACTTTGATCTTCCTTAGCAGATCATCCAGAACCTGCTGATGTTTAGAGGAAGCATGGGCTAAGTCTAGGATGGAGATGTTTGATAGAGCTGTAATCAGCTTTTGAACTGACTTGGATGTTTCGCCCTTCATTAAAACAACCTTGATGAAATGTTTTGAGAACCTGGGAATCTGCTTGGCAACCTCTGCTGTCGCTTTTGCTAGCTCACTAACTGGTTTCATTTTGCTAAGGACTGAAATGATATCCACCCTCTTGGTGGAAGACTGCGCCTGGTGGAGCACTAGGACCTGATGTTGATCCTGAATGTCCTGGCAGGAGCATGGTTGAATACTGCCCTGAAGGAAAGTTTCTTGTTCTGAAATAACTGAAGCTGAATGTTTTGAGAAAGACTTGGACAAGATTTCAGGTTCTTCATCCTCATCCTCAATCAACAAGTTTTTGTCGATATAGTCCTGGATTATGTTTTTTAGGACAAAACAGTGTTCTGTGTCATATCCTACGGTTCGATGAAATTTGCAGAATTTCTCCTTCCATTTGCCCATAATAACCGGAGGGTCAGCCACTTTAGGGAGTTTGACCATCCCTTTGGAAAGCATATAATTTTATCTTAAATGATGAAATGCTTAAAAATAATTTGTTTAAAATTAGAATTTTAAAAGCAAATTTCATTCTTTAATAGAATTGAAATAAGATTAAATTTTAATATATTCATGACTATGGTCACAAATATATTTTAATTTAATCTTCATTTAAATTCCAAGAATGAATAAAATAATTTTTTTTGCTTTTATAGAATTAAAGCAAAATTAAATTTCCATATATTCATGACTATGGTCACAAATATATCTTAATTTAATCTTTACTTTAAATTCTATTAAGAGGAGAAAATACATTTTAAGAATATAATATTCTTTCAGAAAGGACCTAAAGTGTAGGTCAAATTTTATTTCATAAAAGATAAAAATCGTAAGTATTGTTCGCATTTTGACTATGGTCATAAATGTGAATCATTTACTTATGGTTATTTACCTCTTATTAGAATGGTGCATGTGCCATTCATGTTTTTCTATAGTGACTTTTGAAGAATAAAATAAAATAAAATGCCACAAGCAATTATAAAAACTATATGCTCATACATTATATTCTAAACTATAAAATAGAATTTCTCATTAATATAAAATTATTACAAAATTAAAATTGAATATTAAAATTCCCTACTCTAGAAAAAGAAATCAGGATCTCCCAGGCTTCCCTGCAAAACACACAATAGCACCAGGCAACAGAAATGCAAAATATAGAAAGAAATTAAAAATGCTATGTTAAAACTAACATACATATGGTTATGCCTATGCTATTATGGAAATCCATATGCATATGTGAAAATGCAATGCCTATGCATGAATGAGACGCATATGCATTGGCCTAAGTGCAATGCTTATGATAACGAAGAAATGCATATGCATTTGCCAAAGTGCAGTGTTTATGCTAATGAAGAAATGCGTATGCATTTGCCTAAGTGCAATGCCTATGCTAATGAAGGAATGCACATGCATTTGCCTAAGTGTATTGCTTATGCTAAAGAAGGAATGCATAGGCATTTGCCTATATATATGCACGATGGAAAATGCATGTGGCATGCTAAACTGGAATTACATATGTATATGCACAATAGGGATGCATATGTATATGCGAAAGGGGAATTCAGTGAATTAGGCTCTGATGCTCGGGTGATTTTGAGTAAAATAGGTCGAACAACATATGCATACATGATGATATGCAAGAGATAAATCAAATATGAAATGGGTTTGTTGTGAAAATGCAGTGAGAATACTTTATATGTAGTGAATATAAAGAATGATATGCAACAAATTTTGATGGTGCAGGGAATGGAGTGGATACACAGCAAATCAGAAAAAAAAAAAAGAAAATTGGGTTTCAAGTCAATAAATCGCATGTTTTACAGTAAACTAAATGTAATTGATTGCGCACAGTGAAACGGGTAGGGTGAATATGGTAATATGCAGGGAATTAGCTATTGTGAGATGCAGGTGAATGCATGTTGATATGCAGTGCAGTGGTGCTACAAGAATTGAAGTGCAGGAAATGGTGTGCAGAGTGAACCCAGGAGATGAAAATGCAGGTGCTGTGTGCAATATTCATGTTAGCCTGCGTGGCATGATGATGCAGGGATGATTGAATTGTATAAATTCCATAGGCAAGTCAACTATGACCACAAGCGCTTTGCCTTCACCTGCTCCAGATTCAACAACTCCTTAAACAATCGAATTAATAAATTCATTTTTTTGACTTAACTTCTTGAAGAAGCAGGATATAGCAGGAACAGGAAAATTACTGTCAGCATATGCACTCCCAAGCAAATCCATGATATTGCCTTGGGAAGGTGATGAAGGATCTCACTTTGAGAGAAATGGGGATTCTTAAATAAGAAGGGCAGTTATCAAATAAGGCTTGAATGTTTATTCCATCGCAGATTGTCCTTAAAAGCTTGACATTTAGCAGTCACTGGCGAAAGCATTGGTGAATCTGAGTCCTTCAACATTTCCTTTTTGTCCTCAAGTATTTTGTTTGAAGAAGGATCCACTCGGATTCATGTCGGTTGTATCCTTTAGTACATGCATAAACATTTAATGAGATATGGATCTTAAGTTCTATCTTCCATTATCTTCATTAATACCAACATCAGAATCCATGTTTTCAATACTAAGATCCACACAAGGTGCTTGTTCAGCAGGTGCAAATGCATTTTCATTTAAAGGTACACCAGTTCCATAATTTTGATCAGCAGTATCTTTCCTGGAACAGGCATCGATATCAAGAACAAGAAGGGAATCATCCGGCTCTTTAAAAGCAGAAGATAATGCATGTCTCTCAATTCCTTGTTGAACAACTTCATTGCTTTGGGTAGGTGGTGGTAGAAGTGAAATATCATGGCCAAGATTGGATAGAAATGCCAATATTGATGCCCTGGCCACAGCAGAAGGATCACCAGATCTTGCTTCAAAGTGAATTTCTTTTGCAAAAGCATTCTGAGTCTTTGTAATATCAACTGAAGAAGGCACCACAAACATAGGTATATTCTCATTTGTGATCTGCTGGAAAATATAGGAATGTTTGCCAGATGAACTACAAACCAGTTCATCCCCAGCTTTAAGAATGACATCAGAATTCTTTTTAATGGGTTTTCCATTCACATGGGCACTTCCTTTGCTACCAACACTTTCTAGTATGCTGACACATCCTTCATCCCGCTGCACAGACTTCAGTCTACACAGAATTGAACTCATAGATGAATCCTTCAAATGTAAGTCACAATTCTGACTTTGACCAACAGTAAAAACAGGACTAGACATGAGGAAGTGGGGATTTAAGGGTCCTCCAACTGTAAGCCTAGGTCATCTTCCAGAGTAACAGAATGTTCATAAGTCCTCTTTTCATTTTCAAGACTGAGGCATCATTAGAAGCAGAAGTCATTGAACATCCCACAGCTATGTCCACATAAGCCCATAGATCTCCATTATCATCATCTTTGATATCATTTGCATGATGATTTTCCAAAAGCACAGCTGGTATACCAATGTCCCTTTTGAAAGGATGCAGGTGCTTATGCTTACATGTAGGTGGATGACTAAAAGTGTTGGGTGATATGCAGGTAATGTGCAGATGGTTAGTTGTATGGTGTGCAGGTGGGTTAATATGCTAACTGTTGTCAATACAGGTAATGGACTAATATGGAGGTGATGATGAGGAGATGGACAAAAAACATAGGGGGCGATGAGAAGGTAATGAAGTACGATGTTGTTGCTACAACCAGATTGGTGTAAATGATGAGATGCAACAGATAAGAATGCAAATGCTAAGCAGAGAAAATGAAATGACATATGACATTAGCAATAAATCAGAAATAAAATGTAATATGCTATGCAAATGATGAGAGAATGCAATGCACAGGTGTTGTTGTGCTGAATCAGAACACACAGATGTAAAGGATTGTGAGTTGCAATGTATAAAATAAGAAAGAGAGAAAAAAAATGATAAAACAGGAAGGAATACGCTAGATCAAAAGCAGGGAAAACACAAATTCAAACAAAGTCGAAACAAGTGCGGTAGGTAGATCAAAACAAAATACAGAAGTAAAAGAAAAAAAAATCATGAAATGAAAATGAACAATCAGAAATGCAATGAATTAGGGAATATTGATGCAGTGTGTTGAAATATGAAGATGTAGAATGATGCTAATAACAACTACAGAAGATGACATGATATCGTACCTAAATGAAATGCAATGAATGAGTTTCCATGCCCGGTGCAGATGATATGCCGGGGTAAACAAGCAAACAAGATGATGCGATGAACTAAAAGATAAGAAGCGATGCCTAGATCATGAAGATGATGTTGCATATGCTAAAAACAGGGAATGGGAAGGGAGCACGATATCGTGCAATGATAATGTAGCATATTCCATAGTAAATCCAGCTTAGGCGCTGGATTTCACAGTGGATTAACTCTGCCTTTAGATGCTAATTACAGACCTCATGTTGTGCTTATGCGAAAATGGAAGAAACAAATGCTAATGCTTTGCAATGAAGACGATATAAGGTAATGAGATGTTAGTCAATGGCTACTGTAAAGCATGCTGAAACTAAAAAGAAGAAAGAAAAGCAATGCAGTAAACAAATTGATGCATAAAATGAAGCGATGCAATAAATAGCAAATACATTTGAAATGTATTCTGGGAAAAGAAATCAACCGAAACAGAATGAATGAACATTGTCGGAATAAAAACTTTGAAGTTGCAGAAATAAAAATAAAAGGAGAAGGGAAGAAAAAGAGAGAAGTTCTTACTGTGGATTCAGAAGAGAGGGAGTCATTGCCTTTGCGCCAACGCTGGGTCGACCTCCTTCACTGGTGAGGGAAGAAGAGGGAACGAGAGGTAGAGAAGAGGAGAAAGTAAGGCTCGAAGGATTGTAATGCTTGGTGGGTCATAGCCTCCTCCTTCGATGGTTGTTATATAGGAGGAGGTTGTTACACCCTTTTTCAAGAACCCTTAATGTTTCAAAAAAAAATCAGAAAGAAAGTTTTATTTTCAAGGTTTTTCAAAAGCCTAAGGTTTATTTTCTGAAATTTTGCCCCCTTTGCATTTTTTGAAAGAAAACCTAAAATATAAGAGAAATGCGGGGAAATTAAGAGATGAGATCCAAATGAGGGTTTTGAAAAATTTATGAAAATATTGAATTTGAAATTTTAAGGATTTTACAAAAGGAGAGTTTTTGTGAAATAGCAGAATTTAGTTTTAAAAAATTGAGTTTCAAAACGGATCTGGATCCGAGATTGGGTCAAATATAGAAAATGAAACTAGGCTTTCGGATCTTTTACAAGGAAGTGACTTCGAGAAATGATTAGAAATTTAATCAATTCCCCCTTTTGACTGTCTGAGGTGGGTGCTAGAGGTAAAAAGGGAAATTTTAAAATTTTGAAAAAAT
Organism: Nuphar pumila; assembly: GCF_984573655.1. Taxonomy (NCBI): domain Eukaryota; kingdom Viridiplantae; phylum Streptophyta; class Magnoliopsida; order Nymphaeales; family Nymphaeaceae; genus Nuphar; species Nuphar pumila. Next base: position 66,691,700 of record NC_143259.1, on the reverse strand, counting down.
TGGGGTGTTCACACCTGATCATCTCCAAGTTGAAGGAGTATGAAGTATTTTTCAAGGGAAAATCAAAACATCTCCGAGTTGAAGGTTGATGTAATGAAATTCTTGCCAAACCCCAACAAAAGATTTTAATTTTATGTTTCAAAAAGTGCAAAAAGTATATCTTAGATATCAAATTGCCAAAGTTGCCAAGAATCATCTTTTCTTATGCAAAATTCTTTTATCAATATCTTTTCACTACTTGCTTTTATGAAATTAAGAATATTGCTTTTCTCTTCATATCAAGGAAATGGATAGCCTCCTTGAAGAAAATCAATAGCATTAAAATTTGAATTTGACTCTTGAATCTGTGGAGTTAACCTCATTGGAGGAAATACTCTAGGTAAAAATGGAAGATCTTTTGCACATACGTGCATACTTTCAAGCATTTGAACCAACTACAATTTTTATCCTATTGGCAAAATTTTTTGGCTATCCAAATATGAAATAAATACTCGGTATTCAGTTTGATGAAACTGGGCATTGTTTACCTCTTCAAAAAGAGTTGCCTCATTCATTTTCCAAGTTGCTCTGGTAACATCATATTTCTTTCCCATTTAGTTAAGGGTTAAACCTAAACCTCATTTTTTTTGAGGTATTTTTTGTCCCATCCAGGTTAAGGGTTAAACCTGAACCTCATTTTTTTTAGGTATTTTTCGTCCCATCCAGGTTATAGGCTAAACCTTAGTCTCTTCAAGAAGCTTATTTCGTCTCAGCCATGAGACTTCTTCAAAATCTTCCTTTGTCATAATTTTTGGGATCTTCATCCAAAAAGTCCCATCACGATTTTCTCATTTCCTTTTATCCAATTACTTTATTCTCGAGGATTTCATCTTTTTTCAAGCCGTTCAAGACAAGGTGCTAAACCTGAGAATCATTTTCACAAAACAATTTTTCCACACTCAGTTCAAATTTTCTGACTAGGGCATTTTAAAATTTGGTGTGTTTTCCTTTGCTACTAAGCTTGGCTTTCAACCGGCTTAGCAGCAACGAGGGGCATCTGTAAACACCCCAAATTTTTCAAAATTTTAAAATTTCCCTTTTTGCCCCCAGCACCCACCTTCTAAGTTATCTAGAAGGGCAATTGAGTAAATTTCTAGTCATTTCTCAGATTCATTTTCTTTTTGAAGATCCAAAGCTGAATTTCATTTTATGTACTTGATCCAACCTCAAATCCAAATCAGATATACAAATCCAATTCTGAATCTGGATCTTCTATTTCAAAAATCCAAAATCAATTCTCCATATTGGCTTAGGTATTTTATCGAGATCCAATCTCCATTTGGATCCATCCCTCTCATGTTTCCTCAATTCGAGATTCAAACTTGATATTTGCTCAAAACTTTGGATCCAGATCCATTTTGAAACTCAATTTTTAAACTTTAACCCTGTTATTTGACAAAACCTCCTTTCGAAAAATCCTTAAATTTCAAAGCAAAGTATTTTACAAAACTTCTTAAAAACTTCATCTGGATCCCCTCCCTCGTATTTTTAGGTTTTTCTATCAAAAACATAAAAGAAAAAATTTCATAAAGTAGCTTTATCCTCTTCTTTAAAATCCTTGTAATTAAAGCCTCCTTTTTGAAATTCTTTAAAACTTTGAGGGACCTTTTTTGAAAAAAATGTAACAGTCTCTTCCTATATAACAACCAACGCAGGAGTTCATTAGGGGGATCCATCGAGTTCTCACAACGAGCTCTCCTGATCTCTCTTCTCCCTTTTCCCTTTTCCCTTTTCCCTTTTCCCTTTTCCCTTTTCCCTTTTCCCTTCCTCTCTCCTTCTCCTTCTTCTCTTTCCCCTTTCTCTCTTCTTACCCTTCTCTTTTCTTTTCTCACGGCTGAAGGAGATCGATCCAGCGGTGGTGCAAAAGCAGAGGCTCCTTCTCTTCTGAATCCATGGTGAGTAATTTCTCCATTTCCCTTTTCTCTACCTCTTTTTTTTCCTTTCTGCTCCTCTTATTCTCTTTTTTTCCTCCTTCCTGTTTTCGTGATTTCTCTCATTTGTTCTTCACTGTTTAATGGAAAGCATCCTTTGTAGCATCGATCTGCATATAGCAGCCTCGATCTATATGTTGCAGCATCATCATATTGCTTATATTCTAGCTTCTTCCTTTGTAATTTATTGTTGAACTTCCCTTGCTTATATACGTTTAATATTTGTTTATGCTCCCTTATAGCAACATCTATCATTCCTAGTATATCATTTGATGTCTCGGCCTCACTGCATCATCATATATATCATTTTGCCTTCTATTTTAAGTGCCTCCAGTTTGTGTTGCCTTCCCCTCTTGCATTTTCTTGTGATTGCTTCATTGAATCATTATTTATTTCTCTGTTATATTTGATTTCTATTATATTGCATTGTTACATGTGCATATCTCATTCACGATGCATTTTCATTGCATTTTCAATTAACAATTGCATTTGCATTTACTTTCATCTGCATTTCATCATCTATGCATTTTATGTTCATCGACATCCATTGATTTCATTTGCATTAATGCGCTGAATCACATTCAATGCAAAATCTGTTGAGTATCAACATTTCAGCCATGAGTTGTTGTTGGTTATGTTGTTGTCAGGCTACAGAGAACCATTAATCTAGGCAACATCAAAGGACATGTTGCTTGCTTCTTCCCTGGCATTGCTTTTGTGATCCTTACTGTCTTGAATCTTTTTTTTTCTTTGGGGTAACCATAGCACTGGAGCCATTCCTTTCTCGTTATTTGTTATCCTGTTGTTGATGTGGTTCTGCATTTCTGTTTTGCTAACACTAGTCGATGGCTATTTTGGAGCTAAAGCAGCTCCAATTGAATACCCAGTTAGGACTAATCAGATCCTTAGGGAAATCCCTCCTCAAAAATACCCAGCGTGGTTCCTAGTTGTGGGAGCTGGGACACTACCTTTTGGAACTCTCCTCATTGAGCTCTTTTTCATCATGTTGAGTCTATGGGGCATGGGCGAGTCTATTGTGTTTTTGGTTTCCTTCTCATTGTGTTGGTTCTTCTTGTAGCAGTATGTGCAGAGATCTCTCTAGTGCTTACTTACATGCATCTTTGTGTGGAGGATTGGAAATGGTGGTGGAAATCTTTCTTTGCATCTGGTTATGTTGCAATCTATATATTCCTCTATTCAATCAATTACCTTGTATTCGAGCTCTGCAGTCTTAGTGGTCCAATTTCTGCTATTCTCTATATGGGATACTCACTTTTTATTGTTATAGCTATAATGCTTGCTACAGGAATTGTTGGCTTCCTTTTATCCTTCTGGTTTGCTCATTTTCTTTTCTCTTCTATCAAGCTAGATTAAGCTCAAAATTGGTTGAAACGCAAATCTTGCTACCGTTGTACTTGAGAACAGATCAAGAATGATGTTTCCTTTGTTTTGTTTGTTGCATTTGGATTTCTTTTGTTCTTTGCAAATTAGCAAGTTGTATGTCTCTACTGGTAACAGGTTAGGACACAAGAACAGTGATACAGGTTCCTTTCTAGAGTCAAGACTGCCACACCCCACAACCCCTTTCTTTTTTCTTTCTTTTTTATTTCATTTGATTTGTATTGTCTGTATTTCATTAGCATCTAATATCACATTAGGCATCTATGTTTTCTTTCTGCATTATTACATATCATCATTCCATCTCGTATCGCACACCCTGCACGTCACTTGTACGTGATTTCCTGCACATTACATTCTTTGTATACCAACACATCTCATTCCAGCTGCATCCATTTCTGCATCATAGACCCATCTTTTTCAATAATACATGTTATTCCCTGTTATATCTTATTCACATATCACCACAGGCATATTCCATATTTATCTGCAGAATCATTATAGCATCTGTTATATTCACATTTATGCATTTTAGTTGGCATCGCCATGTCTGTGCATCTATCACCATTAAGCCATATTCATGTGTTGCTCTAAATCCACTCCCTGTTTCTAGATCTGAAAGGCCTAGGCCATGTTTTACTGTGTACTACAAACCAAGGACAAAGTCCCATAGAGTTTATAATCCCATCTGCAGAATACATAGAATATGTTAAACTGTTCTATTGGGATGAGATTCAAAAATGAGGTTTGAAGGCGAAGAGGCACCAGAGCAAAGGTTTATAAGTACCACCATTGGCATTAGAGATATTAATTCCCTTAGGTGGCCTGACTCAAAATGGAGATGCCTTAAGGTGGGCTGGGATGAAACATCTTTTGTCCCATGCCCAGAGAGAGTTTGCCCATGCAAAAGAGAGTCTGCTTTGACACCTGCTGCACTTGATTTAATTTGTGAAGTCAGTTTGCAAAATTAATTTTTAAAATCAGTTTGTTGTGTGAAAATCACAATGATTTGCTGTAAAATCATCTTAATTTACTGTAAAAGCACCTTGGTGTGTGTGTGAAGCTGATTGGTCATGCAGTGTGTAACCATTTTTGAGAAATCGATTTGCAGAAATCAATTGGCAAATCGATTTGCAGTGTTGTTTTGCTAAATTATTGTTTTGTTGATTTATTGATCTATTGTTGCTGAAATCGATGTGCGGGCTGAAATCGATTTGTTGTTGCTGCTGAACTCAATTTACAAAAATCGATTTGCTATGAGCAATCGACTTGCTGCAAATTAATTTGCTGCTGCTAAAAGGAATCCACTGACTTGATGTGCAAAATCCATATTGATTTGCTGTGTAAGAATCACTGATTTGTTGCTGTTAACAAGGCTCAACTTGCTCAAAAAAAATGTGAAAGTCTTAAAATCTAAAGATACAAGAGAGGCAAGCAAGAGAAGTAAAGAAACATTCCTTGTTGAGATACGCAAAGCTTCCATGCCAAATACATACAATCCATCTGCCTGAAAAGTTCTTGGACTCTAAGGGAAAATTTCTGATTAGTATTGCCACCAAAGGAGTTGTCAAACTGTTCAATATTGTTTAGTGCTTATTGGTTGTTTGGCATTCATGTTAGCACCTGCCCATTAGATTAGTTAATCTCATTACCTGCGTATCACCTGTACACCACCATTCACTGCATATGATTCATTTCTTGCACGCCTATGCATTACCTGCATATCACCATTCACTGCATATGATTCATTTCTTGCACATCTACACATTACTTGCATATCACCCAACACTTTTAGTCATTCACCTGTATGCAAGTATAAGCATTGCACTTAGGCAAATGCATATGCATTTGTTCATTATCATTAGCATTGCACTTAGGCAAATGCATATGCATTTCTTCATTATCATAAGCACTGCACTTAGGCAAATGCATATGCCTTTCCTCATTAGCATAAGCACTGCACTTAGGCAAATGCATATGCATTCTTTCATTTAGCATAAGAATTGCACTTAGGTAAATGCATATGCATTCCTTCATTAGCATAAGCATTGCACTTAGGTGAATGCATATGCATTCCTTCCATAGCATAAGCATTGCACTTAGGCAAATACCTATGCATTTCTTCATAAGCATATGCATTGCACTTAGGTAAATGCACATGCATCTCATTCATGTAGAGACATTGCATCTTTGCACATGCATATGCATTTCCATTAAAGCATAGGCTCAATCATACGTATATTGGTTTTAACATATCATTTTCAATTTCTTTCTATATTTTGCATTTTTTGTTGCCTTGTGCTATCTCATATTTGCAGGGAAGCATGAAAGACCCGTATTTCTTTTTCCTAGATTAGGAAATTTTAATACTCAATTTCAATTTAAGATTGTAATAATTTCATATTAATGAGAATTTCTACCTTTTTTTGTTGTTTAGAATATAATATATGAGCATATAGTTGCACTTTACATTTTCATAATTGACTGTGGTATGTCATTTTTATTTCAAAAAGAGCACTATGATGTGACACGAATGGCACGTGCACCATTCTAATAAAAGGTAAATAACCCTAAGTAAATGATTCACATTTATGGCCATAGTCAAAATGTGAACAATACTTAGGATTTTAATCTTTTGTGGAATAAAATTTGACCTCCACTTTAGGACGCTTTTGAAAATCATCATATTTTTCTAAAATAAATTTTCTTTTTCTTCCTCTATCAGAATTTATAAATTAGTTTGAGATATATTTGTGGCCATAGTCATGAATATATTAAAAATTAATTTTGTTTTAAATCCTATAAAGGCACAAAAATTTATTTTATTCTTTATTAGAATTGAAATAAAGATTAGATTAGAATATATTTGTGACCATAGTCATGAATGTATTACAATTTAATCTTATTTTAATTCTATTAAAGAATGAAATTTGCTTTTAAATTCCAAATTCAAATAAAACCTTTTGTATAGAATTACATCATTATTTTTCATCTTTTTCAAGTTATTTCAAAAATATTTCCAAAAATTCAAAGTGATTTTCAAAATAAATTTTCAAAAACAAAAACAATTTTCATTTCTAAATTCAAAAGCCATTTTCGATTTCCATTTATAAATTCAGATTTTTCTTCATTTCTTTTTTATTTCATCTTCAATTTCATTCAGATTTAAACCTTGTTTGAAATTCCAATTTCGATTCTTATTTTTAAAACTTCCCATTTTTGAACTCCATATCTTAAGCTTGGAGTTTCATCTTAATTTAAGACAATAAGTTTAATTCTTTAATTCTTTTTCAAAAATTCTAAATTTTGAAATTCTATTTTTCTTTCAAAGTTTAGTTCTGAAATTTCAAAAACTCTGAATTTCATTTTCAATTCTCAATTCAATTCTAAATCAAATATTTGAAATTTATTTCAAATTTCCATCTTAAATTCCAAATTCAATTTCAAAAATCAATTTCTAAAGTTCAATCATGATTTTGAGAATCAATTCCAATTTTAAAGTTAATTTCAACCTCAAAATCTTATTCTCATTTCAAAAATCTGATTTCAAGTTCTATTTCAATTTCAAACCTTCAAATTCAAACTCTTTACTCTAATTTTAAATTTTATTTTAAAAATTCAGAAGTTTGGATTCAAGTCTCAACCAAATTTTCATTTCAACTTTTTCCAATTCAGTTTCAATTTACAAGCTCATTTTCTTCAAAACTCAAACTTTCATAATCCCAATACTTCAATTCTGATTTTAAGTTCAAGTTCAAATTTAATTCTGATTTCAAGAAATTCTCAATTCAAAATCAATTCAACTTCGATTTTCAATCAATTTCAAAATTCAAAAGCTCTCAACTTTGAATCCAAATCTTCAATTTCAAGCTTTCAATCCAAGTCCATTTCAAGTTTCAACCTTTCAAATTCAAAATCAATTTCTGAACTTCAAAGTCATTTCTAAAAAGACATTTCTTTCCATTTCAGAATCACTTGGGAAACCCGAGTTTCTGAAATATTTATAAAAGCATACATCACAGCACAAACATGATTTCATGTGCATTTAGGATTTTAGAATAATCCCTTAGACCAATTTAGGCAAAGTAAAAGGCATAAATTCAATCATTGGTTCAATTACCCCTGGTAAAGGCGCCAGAAACAGTTGAACCTCGTACCGATGAGCGAATCTCGTCTCTATATTTTCCTGCAAAATTTTAAAACGGAGGCGAGTAATTTCAAAACATCTCTTTTAAAAGGTCAAGTGATACCTTGCAAAAGGTTTCTCTCCTCTTTTCCCCCTCAAAAGGAGGAAAATGAAAATGAAAAAAATTTGCAACGATCACAGGCGTGTGTTTCAGAAAATGCAGATTAAAAACATGATGTATGCTTCAAATACTTGGAAAATGAAGACACTTTGAAAATCATAAACCACATTGAAAAATACTTTTGAAGAAAAGGAAAATCAATTTTTGAAGAAATATTGATGTTTTGAGAAAATCGATTTTTTTTTAATTGGAACTGAGAAATTGGGAAATATTGAAGCTAGGAAAATCATGAATTGGACTTAGGAAAATATTTGAAAATGGGAGGAACCTTGAAAATCGATTTTGAGAGAAAAGGAGATCTTAAAGTTTTGGGAAAATCGAATTCTGAAGAAAATCCAGGTGACTTTAATAAAATTGATTTCTTGAGTTTTGAACCCTTGAATTAATCAAAAGAATGGGCGTGTGGCTTTGTAAAATCTTTTTATGATGTCATCTAAACATAAATGATGCATAAATGTAATTTGAGAAAATATTTTCTGAAGAATTTAGGGAAAATCATTGATAAAAGGACTTTTGTGCCTTATATAATTTAGATAAAATATGTTTGCCATATATTCCTCACTATGATCACAAATATGTATTGAATATAGTTCATTTGATTCTAAAATGGAAAATACTTAGAAAAGTTTTGAAAATATGCAATGATTTTTTAAAATAGCCTAAGAGTGTAGGTCATTTGTGGCTTAAAAGAAGATGATAAATCTGGATATTGTTCGTATTCTGACTATGGCCACAAATACAAACTTAATCGAGTTTATCAACTCCTTAGAAGTAAGTGCACGTGTCATTCGTGTAGACCATGGTGGATTTGAATATGCATGAATCATCATTCATCACACAATTAACTTTATTGAAAATAAACTATATGCAATGCAACCCTATTCTAAGCAGAAAAAAAGTAAATTCTTATTCCAAGGTTTACATTTACATTAAAAATTGAAATAAAATAAAAGAAAGAAAAAGAAAAAATTTAATCTTGAGTGTCTATGCAAAACTATCAAACTTATTAGTAGATAAATGTCGGTTTTTCAGGATTTATCCCACAATATTAGAAATTGAGATATAAGCCTTTTCCCATGTTTTTCTGAAATAAACATAATAAAGGATGATGCAAAATTGAATAAATAATAAAAATAAACAACTTTAAAATTTAGAATTTTAAGAAAAATGGCTAAAATACCCTTGAAAATTGACCTTTATTGCAAAACAAGGTTAAAAGTAGGGTTTTTTCAGAAAAAAAATTGTAAAACGCTTAATCCGAGGACCAAACAGATTCAAAACGATGCAAAATTGGGTGTAGGGCACCCTAATATGATTATGAACATGATCAAACCCTAAAAATATAAAATGTTTTATAAAAAAATCAAAATATTATAAAAAAAAACAATTTTTGTCCGTATTTTAGTTGAATCAGGACTCCACGAGCATCCTGTTTTTATAAAATAAGCAAATAATGCATTAAATGATTTCCAAAATTCACAAAAATTGACATGGACACTTTTAATAAGCTTAAAATTAAAATAAAATCAAAAAATATAATTTTTGAGATTATTTTGATATAAAAAAAATAAATAAATAAAAATATGCGATTTGCCTACGGTCACATACCTGTCGCAGTGTCAAACCCGAATCAGGTATAAAATAGCAATGAAAGTTTATAAATTTTTACAGGGAGAAACTAGACAGATGAACAAAAATAATTCCTTTTACAGATTAGAAAAATCATCTCCGATTAGGAAGATATGATTCCGACAATACATACCTGATTCTAACTTATGTATAACAATATGAAACAGACCGATCCGGTTTCAGGTGAAGGAAATATAGCAAACAATATTCAAAATTTATAAAATTTGACAGAGACATACTAGAGATTCTGACAGAAGCAACCCTTTTTACGGATCATCAATCAGATCTTCAGTTAGGGATAAATTGTTCCAGCAAGTTGGCTTTTATTCTAAATAACGATTGACAGTTGCAAAAACACATCTGATTCTTAATTGAAATAAAATAGCAATCCACCATAGAAATTTATAAAATTTTACAGAACAAACTAGAAATTCATACAGAAACAACCCTTTTTACGAATCATCGATCGAATCTCAGATGAGAGAGATATCACCTCGGAATGGTACTCTTGAATTTCCATAGCGTTTTTCCGACTCAAAAAACAGGTTCTGACTTTGACTTTTGAACATAGGGTTACAGACCTATAAAAATCTCAATTTTTTTATTGGAAACTATAGACACATGCATGTTTTTACCATAAAAAATTCAAACTTTATTGACAAATATAAACTAGCGAAATAAATACATTAACAGACGGCCAAAATCGTAAATAATGAATCTAAAACCTTAGAATGAAATAACATGGATTATTCATGCTTAAAATATAAAAAAAATTATGTAAATAATGCAATAAATCATGATTTAATGATTGAACAACTAAAATAAACATAAATATGATGAAATAAACAAAAAAAACCAAGGAAGTACGGTTGGAAATTTGATTTAGTCATTAAAAGAAGGATTCAATCTATAAAAAGGTCGAATCTTGATCTTTTTCGAGCATTTAGCCTAATAATCGTATCATCAACGATTCCAACGGATCAAAAACGTGAAAAACCCCATGGATGATCGATAGATCATCATCTTGAATCAGTTTTAGGGTTCCTTGAATGAAAAGAATGAAGGAGATCCAACAAAAGAGGGCAGCAATGGTGTATTTAATGGAAAATCACAAAATAATAAAAAAATAAAAAGAAAGAGAAGGAAGAAGCTTACCTTGGAGCTTTAATAGAGGAAGGGGATGCTGGAGCTTGAAGGAGAGAGAGGAGAGAGAGCATGGGTGGACCTCCCCCTTGGGAGCCTTATTTATAGATTATTTTTTAGGGTTTTTTTAAGAGTTTAAAAAAAAAAGAACAAGAGGGTGGTTTTCTTAATTAAGCCCTAATTAAATGGACTTTGACTTTTAGACTTTTTCTTAAAACTAATTAGGACTCTAACTAAACCTAATTGAATCTAGAAAATCTCAAATGTGGCACCATCTAAGTGGGCCCACATTTGGTTTTTAAAGCCCTAATTTCAAGATTTAAAAACAAGGTTTTAAAATATGAAAATAAAGGTTAGGTTTTAAACGCAATTTTGATCCTTTCAAACTTCTAATTCAATTAGGACACTAACTAAACTTGAACTAACCTAGACTCTTTCAAATGTGGCGCCACCTATAGTGAGCCCCATTTGATTTTTCATAAAATGATTTTAAAATTTGAAAATAAAGGAGTTAAAAATAAGGTTTTGAAAAAGAGTTTGGAACAAAAGGTAGAAATCAAAGTTCCAAATCAACTAAAGTCCTAGATGAATTGAAAATCTCTCAAATGTGGCGCCAGGTGTGTAGGCCCCACATTTGGGTTTTGAAAACATTAAAATAAAGATTGAAAAGGGTTTTTAAAACAAGATTAAAAAACACTAGATGAAAATCGAAAGTTTAAACAGAGTCCTAAACTAACTAAAACTCTCGACTAGAGTCCTAAACTGACTAAAACTCTGGTATAAAGTCCTAAAACTTTGAAATTTAGTTTTTTGAAAGATAAATGAAGAGGTTTTTGAAAGATTTTCTAAAAAAAGAAGTCAGGGTTAGAGTCCTAATCCAACTGAAACTGTGGAACAGAGTCCTGATCCAACTAAAACTCTAAATTTTTTATTTCTTCTGAAAGATTTTGAAATATTTTCTTGAAAATAGGTAAAATTAGAATGAAAGATAGAGTCTTAATCTAACTGAAACTCCAGGATAGAGTCCTAGTCCGACTGAAACTCTAAAATTTTAGCCAAAATGAAAGAAATGGGCAAGGGGTAAGGCTACATCTAATTTAAAACCAAAATGAAATTTTGAAAAGGGTTTAAAAGGTAAAAAGACAGAGTCCTAAATCAACTAAAACTCTGAAATAACTCAAAATTTAAGAAATGAAAGAAGTGATCCAGAAGCGACGCCACCTAGATGGGTCACATCCGAGAATTGAGATCAGTTAAAAATTGAGTTGAAAATGAATCCAGGTGGCTTTCTAAGGAAAATATTTTGAAATAAAGGAATGTAAGATCCCGGAGGTTGACCAATGGAAAATATCGATCTAAAACCCAGGTTTTTTTAAATTGATTTCGAAAGAAAAGTTTTAAAATCGAATCTGGATTTGATATTTTAAAAAACCAGAATGCTGGATCTCGAGAATGACATGCAATGACATGAAATGCAATAAAATACCATGAAATGATACAAAATGGTATGAAATGAGATGCAAAATGCAAACCCTGGATAAGGGATTTGAAGTCTCGGACCCCTAAGAGAAACAAAGAATTGAACATTCCTGGTCAGGGATGAAAATTGATAATTGAATATCAGATCTGACACTGGATCTGATCCAAATGTAAAATGGGTCTGGTATATATCTAGATTTTTTCAAAAAGGAACTGATCCGAGCTTCGATTATTGATTGTACCAGCTTGAGAAATGACAAAATGATATTTTGGATAAAATGATCCGAGAAATTATTTTGCCCCTACAGGGCATGGAGTGACACAGAGGTCTGAACTGGTTTTGACTAGTTTAAACTAAATCCTAAGGTTTCCAAACTCAGGTGAACTAAAATGACACTGACTCAACTAAACTTCCAGGCTGAATGATTGAGAAATGACCCAATTCTCAGAGAAATGGTGAGAAATTACCATTGGAGTGAAGTGGGTCACAAAAATGTATTGTGTTTAAGCTAGAATAAAGGTGAGTAATACTGAGATGAACTAAATTTGGATCTCAAACACTAGCTCAATTGACTGGATTTAGTTCAATTTCAGCTGAAATGGGCTAAAATGGACTCTGACACTATGGGAAATGGATTTGAACTAAATCTAAGCCAATTGAACTCCTAGTGAGCTCAGGTTAGACCCAAGGGAATAAAGTCGACTGGATTTGACTGACTCGAGAACAATTGACTACAATTCGAGTTGGAATTGAGCTCATTTCTGTGGAATGAACTGATTTTAGCTGAAATGTTCAGAAATGAACAGGGTTCGCTCATCGTGAGCTCAGGTGAGCTAGAAATGACAGACATTCTAACTATTCTAAACTTAAAAATGAGCTTGGTCGACTCTGACTGGCAGGGATCTAAGGTGACCTAGGGGTAAAATGATAAATTTTCTAACAAAAAGAGCAAAATAACAACTAAACTAAGACAAACTTATGGTTGGTCTCCTAAGGAGACTAGCATCTGCTGAAAGAGGGTGTCTGAAAATGTATGAAGAAAATTTGAGGTGTTTACACATATGCATGCTCATTGAGATACTGTTACACAGCTAGACTCGTAAGGGTCGTCGTGTCGAAGTACTGTAAACACCCCAAATTTTCACTCACCTTCCTGACATCTCTACCAATTATCATATTTCAGTTCTCCGGAAGCAATAAAGGGCAAAATGGTCATTTTCTGAGATTGAACCTTGCAGAAAGTCTAAAATTTCATTCTTGAGCCTCAAAATTTCTATATTTAGGTTCAGAAACCTTTTCAAGCGGCAAATTTTCAAAATCCTATTCCTGACAAGAAGTTAGAATTTCCAATTCTAGATTCAGGACATTTCATAGAACATGTCTTTACATAGCATTGCATGAACACTTTGCATCATTTCACTGCATAGCATGTCATTTTGAGATCCAGAACTCTTGATTTTCAAAATTGTTAATCCAGATTTGATTTTTAAACTTCTCAAAATTGATTTTCAAAACCCTGGGTATTCAAAATTACCAATTTTTCCCATTTTACCCCCAGGACTTTGAATTACAAAAAGTTTTTCTCAGGAAAACAATCTGGATATTTGGATATTGATTTTAAAGATTTTATCTCAAAACTTTTTGCAAAAAGATTTTAAATCTCTTTACAAAATTACTGTATTTTCTTTATCCATATTTTTGCCCTAAAAAAACATTTTTTTCCAAATTCTTGAAAACAAACAAAGTTTTATCTCGTATTATAAAAATTCCAAAAAAAAGAAGTTATTTCTTCTGTTTTTATTTTCAAATAAATGGAGCGGGACCCGCCTTTGAACTAGCATCACACTCAGACTCTCAGATATGTCTCTTAATTTTGAGCGGAGTCCACCCGAAGATGGCACCAATTTTGTAAATTCCTCTTCTTTTTAATTTTTTTTCTTTATCTTATAAATAGTTCGTGGGCCCACACACATGTGGCACCCCACTTGAAAATAAAAGATTTGCCAAAACAAAATAAAACTTTATTTTCAAAAAGAATTTAAAAAAAAAAGTTGGCTGAGGTAGCATCTCCCATATAATTTTATTTTTTATTTTTATTTTTTTATTCACTATTCATTTTTTTAAGAAACAACCTCAAAACTGCGCCACAGCCATACTTTCCAAAAAAAAAAAAACATTCATTTTACCTAAAACTTAGGTAAATGAAATAAAAATTTTGAAAAACACAAGATGCGCCCCTCTTGAAAACGGCAACATTGAAGTTTCAGTTTCGAAAATTTTCAAAGAGATGTAACGGAATCTCTGAAAGGAAACTGCAATTTTTTTGAAAGGAGGCTCAAAATTTCTTTAAAAGAGGGGGCTATTGATCGAAAAGGAGGGGGGGGGGACCTGGCCGATTGAGGGTGATTTTTTTTTTCTTATCGCAGGGGATTCACAAGGCTTTTTGCCATTTTCTTTCAGCTGAAGAGAAGAGGAGACTGCTCTGACGTGGAACCTTTCATCTTTGGGGTGCAGGAGATCCAGCCAACGTTTTACCCATCTTCCTTCAGCCACAGGACATTGCCCCTTTCTTGCTGGTGCAGGGGATTCACAAGAAGGTCTCCTTTGGTGCAGAAGATCCAGCAGGACATTTGATGCAGAGATCCAGCACTTCCCCATCTTCTTTCAATCCAGCAACTGCAGAATCGCCCTTTTCTGCAGCCTACAAGACGTTTGATGCAAGCGATCCATCCATCATCTTCCTTCCCAGCTTCCTTCAGCCCAGCCATAGAAAACCGATCCTTTTTGCTACTCTTTTCTTTCAGCCCAGCAATAGAAAACTGACCTTTGTCGGCTCTCTGCAGGTCATTTGGAACAGGGGAATTACAAGGTAACAGATAGCTAAGTTTTTTTTTTTTCTTTCTTATCGTCATTTCGTTATAAAATCTGTTGTAAATTGGATTAAACTGGAGTTGATGTAAGATGAAGAAGCTGATCTTGAAGAAGCAAGATGAGCTGGAAGAAATCTATAAAAATGTCCATATGGATGTTGATAATGCATCTGCAAGACAGATCCTCAAGCCTATGGCAGAGATGTCTGAGAAGGCCTTGAGATCATCCCTACCTGATGCCTCCAGACATATAGCTGAAGCGATTCTTTCTCTTGTTGGTGTCTCTCATAAAAAAACATTATAGCATATATAACTAGTTTACATTTCTAAAATTCAAGGTTTGGTATAAGTTTTCTTAAATTGCTGGTGTTTTAATCAATGTTTATATATCAGGAACTCTTTGCCCATGAACAAACATCATACACCTGCCTTTTCTTTTAGTTACTGCTTGTGTTGAGATAAACAAACTCTTTGATTTTTTTTGTTCATACATTTGATGTCTTTCATGATTACAATAGACTCATTGACAGTGAAATCATTATTGGAACTTTTGGATGAAGAGAGGTTACGAAAAGACAACTTTGTCATACCCAGAGTGGTCTTCCGATCACATAGCTATCCTAGCTGAATTTTGTTGTTTGCCAAGAGTTCAACGATAAGAATATGATGTCAGTTTCTGGGTGCTTGTTCTTCTTTCCTTTCAACATGTTATTGATATTTTGCAACACCATTTCTTGCTTCTTCTGCCTTAAGTTAAATTTTCAATTATTTGTGTTCTTTTTTGTTTTTTTGGTTTGTTATTTTTTTTTGCAAATTAGCTTTTTGAGTTTACTTTAGCTCACTTTGTTGATATATTGTTGTTACCCTCAAAACTCCTTTGAAATGAAACTGATGAGATCTATCCATATCCTGGATACAATTTAAACTTTAAGAGAGGTAACTCTAGTACTAACTGCTACTGTGCTTTGCTGGTTTTTGGTTCCATGCTCTAGAATTAAGTTTACCTTCCTGACTTCTTGATTAAAGCTTTCACCTAACTGTCTCATTTGACACCCTTTGCTTATTCTTCACTGTACTGCCTACCATCCTTGACATCACATTATCCTGCCGTGATGCCTAGATTGAAGTCTCTAACCAGTGAACCAGATTAGTCTGCTGGAATCGATCGGTCATCCAACTAAGATGACATTTTGCTTACCGCAGCCATGACATATGACTATCTTTACATTCTTTTAAAGTTTTTTTCTCTTTTATACAACATTTGTTCTTCATGGGCTCTGTACTTAGTATTGCGCACACTACATTCTAACATCTATGGCATCTCTCACCATCTTTCTGTAGTATCTCAATCTTTCACAGCTGGAATAGCCACCCCTTACAATAGCACTTTTGTACTTTTACTCATTCTCTTTTCTGCAGGTGTGCAGTCTTGATAATGAGCCACATTCCTGAACGGATATATCAATATCCATTCATGTTTTCTGGACCATCTTTTGCATGCTTTGTTATTGATATATAGGGAAGCTCCATACCCAATTTTACTGAAAAATATGTTATAATTTGGGAATTACGGCTTTGTGAAATCACGTATAGAAATTGTATAAACCCTGTATTTTCTGACTTATGCCTTTATCCATTATATATGGAATTTTGATTATTATATATGTTTTCTCATTATATGTACATATACTTATGTATATATATATATATATATATATATATATATATGTACATATACATATATGTATAAATAATGTATATATGTCTATATCTATATCTATATCTATATATATATATACTTATATATATGTATATGTGGATCCCTTCATGTACACTTGTTTCCATAAATGAGCATTTATGTAGCTATTTTCTCATGTAAATACACCTCCATTGTTACATGTCATTTAGCACAGATTCAAGCATTTAGATATACACATGTATATTTTCGTTGTACATGTTCTATATATACCCATTTCCTTGGGTATCTTGTATATCCATTCCTTGTACTAATTCTTATTTTGCAGGAAAATCTGGAGGATGCTGATTCTTTACACTATGTATTTTGTTTATTTTATTTATTTTGATTTATGTAAGAGATGTAATAATCAAACTTGGAATAATATTTACTTTTACTGCATAAATTAGGATGCATCTCATGTAGTTTGATTCCTGCAATATCCGGATTCTATGATTCATATATCTCAATTTTCTAAATTCACTATGGATGAACACGAATGACACGTGCACCAACTCCTAGAGAGTTGATGAACTCGGTGGAGCCCATATTTACGACCCTAGTCGGAATATGGATGAGACCTAGATTCATCATCTTTCTACCAGTCACATTGAGCCTACACTCTTAGGCTATCTTCGAAATGCACATCATATTTCCAATTTTTCAAAATATTGTGAATTAACTCAAATAAACTCTGAACATATTCCTGACCACAGTCAGAATATGTGAAGGATTTATTTTGACTTAATACACATTTTTCCAACAAATTTCTCAGAAAATCTTTTCAAAGTGCATTCATTCATTCAAATCATCTGCATCATGGCATCATCTGCTTTTCTCATGATTTTCTCAAGAAAATTTCACTCCATGGAAATCAATTCCTCAAGAAACTATGAAGATTTTCGAAGTTGGACTTCCCAACTCCAAGTTTTCCCGTGATTTTCCTTGAAAAATGTTATTTTCTTAAGATTCATTTTCAAAAGGAATTTCTTATATTTCTCAAAAATCAAAGTCGATTTTCAGTTATTTCAAAGACAATATTCTCAGGATTTCAATTTCCTAAGTTTTGATTTTTCATCTCCAAAGAGTTTTCCAATGAATTCCAATCATTTTCCAAAGAAAGTTTTTAAAATTGGAGTTTCCCTGACAAATATTTTCCTTTTCAAATGTTCATCTTTTCTCAAGAATTCTCTCCGCTTTCTCAGGATTTTCTCACATCTTCATAAACTTTCTGGTGATTTTCAAATACTTCCATCTGAGTTTCCTGAGAGATTGATTTCTATCTTTTTTTCTGAGAAATGCTTTTCAACTCCAAATGTTTTCTAAGCATACATCATATTTTTCCAACTTATATTTTTCAAAATCTCATAGCACATGCCTGAATTCTTTGTGCATTTAGGATAGAACATGATTTCGATGATTTAACGAAGTCAAGTACATTTTTGGTCCTTGGTTCGATTACCCCTGTTAAAGGCGGAAGGAACGGTCGAACCTCATACCGACAGGTCGAGCCCCATCCCCTGGATTTTCCTGCTATTTTCAAAAATGGAGGCGAGTATTTCAAAAACAAATTTCCAAAATCTGGTCAAGTTTGACTCGCGAAAGCATTTTCCTCTCTCTCTTCCGCAGGGAAGGGAAGCCTAAAAAATTTTTGCGACGATAACAGGTTTGGCGACCGTGATGGGACCTGTCCTTGTCTCATCAAAATTGTACTTGATTTAATTCAATTATCGACCTGAATGACCTCTCCTTAAGAACTAAACTTCCTAGCTTTCCTTTGAAAGCTCTGATTTGGATGATCTTCCAAAACCAAACTCCTTAGTTGGGTTTACCTTCAAAATCCAGCATTATGCCAGGACTTACCTTCAAAATTCCAACTTCGTATTGGGTTCACCTTCGAGATTGAGCACCATCCCAGGGATGTGTCAACTCGGATGTCAAGCGATCTCTTTTACTAAGGATTTCAAGAACACTTTGTCAATTTGTCAATCAATTACCTGTTGATTTCAGAACTTTATTGCACAAAATTTTACCTCAGTTTACCTCCAGTATTACTTCCCAAAAGGCAAAACTTTTGTGAAGAAGGATTCAAAATCCAAATTCTTTTTATTGGCCAACCAAAAGGATGAAGGATAAATCCTCGATATGGCCAGAAAAGAAGATTCAATGTTATTGCAAAGCCATGAATGATTGATATTGATCGCAGTTATGACACATCTCTAAAGACTATTCTTGTAAAGATGAGGCAATGGAAATATCCTGAGCGCTGGAAAAAGAGAGAATTCACCCAAGCCCTGTCTCCTCAAAATCACCTAAGCTGCAATTAAATATCCGCAAAAGGGATCTCTCAATTGTCGTCAAGATGAAGGCGAATTAAGCGAGTAGACCCCCGGGGCCAAACAAGATTTGAAACATCTCCAAAATGACGAAGTTTGTGACGGATCCTTCCAGGAAAAGTCCAAAGCACTGTCGAGATGAAGGCAAATGTGATGAACCTCCTGACAATCCCTAAAAGATATTTAATTTCCGCTATCATCCAAAGATCTCTAACCCATGAGCCAATATCATCAAAGAAGGATCGAAACATCTCTAAGTTGAAGGAGTTTTGTGACGTACCCTTTTCAAAAAGAAAGAGAGAGAGGGAAAAGAAAGAGAGAAAAGTCAGGACATCTCCAAAATAAAGGATGATATAATAAACTCTCCCGAAGCCCAAAAGAGTGCAGAAAGATTATCATGAGAGAAGCTCCCAGGATATCAAACTACCAAATCTATCAAGAATCTTCTTTAAATTTGTGAAATTCTATTATCAATATTCTTTCATCAATTGCTTTCATAATATTAAATTCTCACTTTCCTGTTCATATCAAGGAAATTGATAACTTCTTTGAAGAAGGTCAATCACAAGCAATTTGGATTCAAAATCTTGATTCTATGAAGTCAATCCTGTTTGGAGGTAATACTTCAGGTAGAAAAGAAGAAATATTTTCACAATAATGAGCATCATTTTCAATTACTTTGAATCAACAAAATTTTCAACATTTTGACAATATTTTCTAGCTATCCTGATGTTAAGTGAGAGCTTGATGTCCATATTGATGCATCTTAACCCCTTCGAGAGATTTTTCTTTGTCGCCTTTCACATTGTTGAAAGATTAGCCTTATCTTAGAAAGGATAGCCTTTATCGTCTTTCACATTGTTGAAAGATTAGCCTTATCTCTGAAAGGATAGCCTTTGTCATCTTTCGCGTTGTCGAAAGAATCGCCTTGTTGAAAGAATCGCCTTGCTCCTTTGGATTGCCTTTTGTCATCTTTCGCATTGTCGAAAGAATCGCCTTGCTCCTTTGGATTGCTTTTGTCATCTTTCGCGTTGTCGAAAGAATTGCCTTGCTCCTTTGGATTGCCTTTTGTCATCTTTTGCGTTGTCGAAAGAATCGCCTTGCTCCTTTGGATTGCCTTTATCATCTTTCGCGTTGTCGAAAGAATCGCCTTGCTCCTTTGGATTGCCTTTGTCATCTTTCGCGTTGTCGAAAGAATCGCCTTGTTCCTTTGGATTGCCTTTATAATCTTTCGCGTTGTCGAAAGAATCGTCTTGCTCCTTTGGATTGCCTTTGTCATCTTTCGCGTTGTCGAAAGAATCGCCTTGCTCCTTTGGAGTGCCTTTGTCATCTTTCGCTTTGTCGAAAGAATCGCCTTGTTCATTTGGATTGCCTTTGTCATCTTTCGCGTTGTCGAAAGAATCGCCTTGTTCTTTTGGAGTGCCTTTGTCATCTTTCGCTTTGTCGAAAGAATCGCCTTGTTCATTTGGATTGCCTTTGTCATCTTTCGAGTTGTCGAAAGAATTGCCTTGTTCCTTCGAATTGCCTTTGTCATCTTTCACGTTGTCGAAAGAATTGCCTTGTTCCTTTGGATTGCCTTTGTCATCTTTCGCGTTGTCGAAAGAATCACCTGAAATTCCACTAGAGGGGGTGAATAGTGAAATACGATACAGATCGATAAAATAAAATAATGAGGCAATAAGGCACAACACATAAAACACAGAATTTATACTGGTTCGGTCAAAACCCAGACCTACATCCAGTCCCCAAGCAAACCACTTGAGCTTTCCACTATAACATCCGAGTCACCGGATAAATAGTACAACACCCTCTTCCTCAGAGGTCTTCTTCTCTCAACAGAGAAGGGGCACACCCTCTTCCACAGAGGTCTTCTTCTCTCAACAGAGAAGGACAACACTCTCTTTCACAGAGGTCTTCTTCTCTCAACAGAGAAGGGCAACACTCTCTTTCACAGAGGTCTACTTCTTTCAACAAAGAAGGAAAACTGTGAATAACAAAGTTACAATACTTCCTATAGAACCTTCAGAATGATATGAATGCACGAATGAAGGATTCTCAGAATGTTCTGTTTGTCACTCAGAGGATACTCTTTGTCAAAGAGCTATACTTGACTTTTTCTCTTTTTTTCTCTTTCTTTTTTCTAGGCTCTCTTTCAAATATCGAATAGGTATTTTTCTCGTTGTAAGCTCATTTGTCTATTCCATTCCATGTTGAATAGTTTATTTGAGTGTGTTTATATAGCTTTAAAAAAGTAGTCGTTACTTTTTGAAATCGTAGCCTTTTTGAGATGTGAAATGTTATGTCATTTCAAAAACATCTTTAGAGAAATTCGAGAAGGTCTTCTTTCCATAAAAGTAAAATGTAGGGTACACTAGTCGTTGTAATATTTTAGGTAATACATATTTTATGTAAAAAGTCTATTTTTTACAATAGTACATTGAACGTTGGATTGTAGGCTATTTGTAGTTTTGTCTTTATTCTAATTAATGATTTGAGGTACATAAGTACTTCTTTACTTTAAATGAGTGTAAGTACAATGAGTGCTTTGAGATATTTATTTGTACATAGTCATGTCAAGTGTTTTCTTTATGTTGTGTTTTTCAAAGTCTTCAGAGAGAATGAAGACTACAAGAAAGTCGACATTCTTGAGAAGGATATTTAACAAGGATTCTTTACAGAAGGTATTTAATGCTATACAAATAGAATGATGACTTTAAGTAAGTCGACATTCTATGAGTTTGTAAAAAGGTAACTAAAGTCTTTTCAAAACATATTATATTTGGTTTCTTTGTGTAGCCGATTTCATGTTTTTGTCTTTTTCCTATATTTGAAATCATTTCTTTAAAGAGGGTAACTAGAGTCTTTTCAAAACATATTATATTTATTTTCATTGTGTAGTCGATTTCATGTTTTGTCTTTTTCCTATATTTGAAATCATTTCTTTAAAGAAGGTGACTAGAGTCTTTTCAAAACATATTATATTTGTTTTTCTTTGTGTAGCCGATTTCATGTTTTGTCTTTTTCCTACTTTTAAAAACATTACTTTTCAAGTTGTCTTGTATATGATATAAGGTACAATTATTACATTTTAAAATCATGTCAAAATACCTTTTTTCATAAATGGTTGTAAGAAGGTACAATTATTAGTTTTCAAAAAGGAGCTTTTTGAAACTATCGTATACTTTTATGATATAGCTTTTATGAATGAGTATGTAATATGCAATATGCATGTTCCTGAAGGTTCTGTTACATATGACTCTAAAGAAGAAAAAAACTTCATCTTGATGTAGCCGATCTCTTCAGTTGATCTTTAGGAATGCATGGCTCGTCAAGTTTTTTCTTCAAGGAGTATGATTGCACCATAGTTGTACTTGAACAGGAAGTCTCCATCCTTTTTGGGTGAGATATCCTTGCATCAAATACTCGTTAGATTTATGGCAAAACATATTCAGTCATAATATAACATTTTTCAAGAGGACATATTATCATATCATATAAAATCAAATACGACAGTGTATCATATTATGTGACATCAAAACAGTGTTTCTCAACATTCTCCCCCTTTTTGATGATGACAAAATATACTCCCCCTGTCAAAAAGACATTATGCATAGAAATAATAATATTATAAAATATTGAAAAATGTTTAAAGAGAGTATTTCTCCAATAATGGAGACAGGTTTTCTCCCCCTTTGTCATAGACAAAAAGGAAGGGATCAGAGTAAGAGAGTTATTACAGACCAGAAATAAATATTACAGTCAAAATTTTTTTTATTCCGAAGGTGGAGTAGGTTGATGTGTTCGGTTGACTTGATCCGACTGAAGGGTCTGTAGAGTTTGCTGCAACGAGGCTTGATGGCGAAGATTACGATCCTGAGAACATTGGACATCCATCAGTGCAGAGAAGTAATCAAAGTTGGATGTTGGATCTTCTTCATCAGAGCTGGAAAGTTGCAGGGACCTGAGATTGAAGGAAGTAGCATCGAGGACCTAAGAGGGATGGAGGATAACTTCGTTTTGAAGGGGTACTCTAAAGTATTTTAAAATGGGAGTTATAAAGCACCCGAAAAGAAGAGGCTGGAATTTTTGATAACGAATAAAAAGGTCGAAAAGAATGTTGGACCAGTTTATCGGAGTAGAAGAAAAAATTGCATAGAGAAGGAGAGAGATTTTTCTTGGTACTAATCCCTTGCGTGGAGGCTTGGGATAGATATTGTGGAGAAGAATCTGGGCAAGAAGTTGAGCATGTGGTTGGAGATTCCTCATGTGCCAGGGAAGTTGTGAGCAGTTGGTGCAGAGAAGAATTTTTCGAAGTACCGACCGTTCGAGTGGTACTATGTTGTTGAGGTCTGTGCCGGTGGAAGGAAGGGTTAGAATTCTACCTAGGTCGGAAGCATCGAAGAACATCAGGCGTCCGCGTACTTTGGTGGTGATGGTAGTTTGTTCATGATCAGAAAAAAAATTGGTGTAGAATAGTCGAACGAGTTAAGGATAGTAGGCAGCTTGGGATGAAGATCCTAGTAGGTGTTTGAGTTCAGGGAGAGAGCTGTCTAAGTCAAATAACATGAAGTCTTCATAGTGAACCAACTTTCCTTCATGAATTGGTCGAGAACAAAGGGAGTTGTAGAAGTGAAATAGATCTGGATACCTTAGATCGGCGGCAGTGATTACCTTGTTTGAGGAGGAAGCCATTGCAAAAGGTAGTTGAAAGAGGATGAACGAGTTTGAAAGTATGAAGATAGTGGGATACGAGTGGTATTGGTGAGGAATGAACCAATCGATTAAATAGAAGAGAGAAAATAATTGTGATAAGAATTGAATGACAATGGAAGTAAATGATTTTTGGATTGTAGTTTAAATAAGGAAATTCGTGAGTTGTAAATTAAGGGGCTTGTGAATGACAAATCAAATCAATGGTGGAAGATATTGTATTATATTGGTATGTATGTTAAGAAGGACATGGTTTTGAACAAATATACTATGGGAGAGTTTATCGAGTAGTGAGAAGTGTCATGAATTGAGTATGGAGTGTCATATTGAAGAGAGTGAAAGAAAATAATGGCCTAATAAAACAAACAACTTTTTCTACAAGATATTACTTTATGTGGAAGCATTCCAAATTCGTGAAGAGTGATTTTGGAATAAGACAAACATGAGAGTATGAGGAAATGCAATAATTTCTTATTTAAGAAGTGTATATTTTGATATACGTGAAAGAAAATAGGTCATAGGGTGATCATGTGATGTGTACTTTGAAAGATATGACATTTTTGAAAGAAAAGAATGACTTAAAAAAGGTGTCATGATTAATGTGTTTTCATATTTGTAATTTTTATGAGTATACGTAAATATGAGAAGGACACACTTTGATGAGACAAAAAGATATTCATGAGTGAAGAGTAATAATTGCTTATATAAGAAATATTTTTATGGATATGCGTGGAAGGAGTAAGAGTAGTCATAGAGAAAAGTGAGATGACATAAAGTTATGATTGACATGAATTAATGTTTATTTGATAAACATATTTTTAAAGAAACTCGATTGGAGGAAGTTCATAGTTTTTAGAGAATAAAGCTAAGTTTTAAACTAGTAAAGGAGTCAAAAACACGGATTGACAAGAATGGAGGCTCAATTCGTATGAGAGAGAGAAAGTACTAAAGGTACTAATGAGAATAAAAAATGAAGGACAAGGTTTTAATGAGTCTCGATTGGAGAAAGATATAAAATATATGAGAGAGTCATGGTCACGGATGAAAAGGAAAAAGGTGATACAAAACGTACTAATGAGTGGAGTACAAGTTTTTGAAAAGAGAATTTTACAATACTTTTTGTAAAAGATGTAAAGCATGAAGAGATGATAATAGATTGTTCTTAGGCTATGATATAAAAGATGATATAGTAAAAATTTACGTGAGATATAATAGAGTGTACGTAATATATGATATATCAAATGATATAGTAAAAATTTACGTGAGAACATAGCAACTAGATCTTTAGAAGAAGGTAAAAGAGCCAAAAAAATAATTATTCGATTTTGACTAAAAATTTGAAAAGCAAGATTTCTCATAAACTAATATGTTATCATGTTGAAGGTGAATCAACTTATCGTAAGAGAAGTTTTCACAAAAGGACAAAAATAATAAAGGAGTTATGAGATGAGTGATGTGAACAATGTCATGATAGCTTTTAATATAATTAGTTCTTATGGATATGAGTGAAAGGAGATAGGACAAGGAGTCATTATGGATGTGTACTTGAAAGATGACAAGTTGAAAGACATAAAGAATGTGTCTTATATGAGTTTAGAGTATACGTGAATATGGAAATCTAGTTTGACTAACAAAAATCGATAAAAAAAAACTTTTAAAATAAGATTTTAACAAAACTTATAAGAAGTATTATAATGAGTGTGATTAATTTATAAGTCACTTAGTTTGCATATTCCTAATTCTCTTCTAATTTGTGTAAAGTCTTCATGTTTCAATGGTTTAGTGAATATGTCTGCTAATTGTTGATTAGTGGGTATGAATTCATGTTTAATTATGTTGTTTAAGACTTGTTCTCTTAAGAAGTGGTGTCTTATTTGAATGTGCTTAGTTCGTGAGTGTAAAATTGGATTCTTAGATAAGTTTATAGCACTAGTATTATCACAGAAAATAGTTGTATTTTCAAAATTTAAACCAAAATCTTTTAAGGTTTGTTTCATCCAGATAACTTGTGTACAGGCTAGGCTAGCAGCAATGTATTCGGCTTCAGTAGTTGATAAGGATACACAATTTTGTTTCTTACTGAACCATGATACAAGTGAGTGCCCTAGCATATGACATGTTCCACTTGTGCTTTTTCTGTCAGATTTACTTCCAGCAAAGTCAGCATCGCTGTATGAGATTGAATCAAATGTAGAGGATTTTGAATAGAATAATTCAAAATCAACTGTGTCTTTTAAATATCTCATTATTCTTTTTACAGCCTTAAGATGTGATTCTTTTGGATTTGACTGAAATCTAGCACACAAACAAACACTGAACATAATATCTGGACGGCTAGCAGTTAAATAGAGAAGTGATCCTATCATACCTCGGTATACCTTTGTATCAACAGACTTACCATCTTCATCTTTGTCCAAAACAGTAGTAGTGCTCATAGGAGTAGATTTTGAAGCAGTTGAGTTCATGTTGAACCTTTTCAGAAGTTCACGAGCATACTTAGACTGATTGATGAAAACTCCATCCTTGGTTTGCTTAATATGCAGTCCAAGAAAGTATGTGAGTTCTCCCATCATACTCATTTCAAATTGTTTCTGCATGGACTTAGAAAATTCTTCACAAAGAGTGTTGTTAGTAGATCCAAAGATGATATCGTCTACATATATTTGAACAATTAGGGTATGATTATTCACTATTTTTACAAATAATGTAGAGTCTGCTTTGCCTACAGAAAAACCAGTTTTTAACAAAAAGGTTTTAAGTCTATCATACCAAGCACGAGGTGCTTGTTTTAATCCATATAAAGCACGTTTGAGTTTGAAAACATGATCTGGATATTGTTCATTTTCAAATCCTGGAGGTTGTTTTACACAAACTTCTTCATTTATAAAACCATTTAAAAAGGCACTTTTAACATCCATTTGATATAATTTGAAATCCATATAGCTTGCATATGCTAAAAACATTCTAATAGATTCAAGTCTAGCAACAGGAGCAAATGTTTCATTAAAATCAGTACCTTCCTCCTGGTTGTATCCTTGAGCTACTAGTCTTGCTTTGTTTCTTATAACATTACCTGTTTCATCTAGCTTGTTTCTGAAGATCCATCTTGTCCCAATGATTGGATGATCCTTTGGTCTTGGTACAAGATCCCAAACTTCATTCCTTTGGAATTGATTCAGTTCTTCAGTCATGGCTAGCATCCAGAACTCATCGATGATGGTTTCATCAATCTTCTTTGGTTCAAGTTGAGAAATGAATGCCATATTTGCAATCCGTTCTAGCTGAGCTCTAGTCTGAACCCCCTTTGTCAGTTCTCCCAAAATCTGCTTTTGAGGATGATCTTTGATATCGACAAATGTTCTTTGATGATCATCTTCATTAGACTTAGTTGTGTTATCTAAAAATAAATCTGTACTTTCAACATCATCATCGTTAGTTTGCTTATGAACAGATTGATCAATAGATTCACAGAAACTAACATGCATAGATTCTTCAATAGACTTAGAACACTTATTGAAAACCCTGTATCTTTACTATGACTTGAATATCCTAAAAATATGCCTTCAATAGATTTAGCATCAAATTTATCTAGGCTATCTTTTGTGTTTAGGATAAAGCATTTACAACCAAAGACTTTGAAATAGTCTATTCTTGGAGTTCTGTCATAGAATAGTTCATAGGGAATTTTATTTAATAAGGGTCTAATGAGAACTCTATTTGTTATGTAGCATGCAGTATTAACAGCTTTTGCCCAAAAAACTTTAGCAAGATTATTGTGTTGGAACATAGTTCTAGCAAATTCCTGAAGGGTTCTATTCTTTCTTTCTACTACACCATTTTGTGGTGCAGCTCTAGGAAAGGCAAAGTTATGAGAAATGCCATGCAAGTTACAAAAATTTACAAAGAGTTCATTTTCAAATTCTCCTCCATGATCACTACGGATTTTAACAATAGAACAAGATTTTTCATTTTGTAATTTTTTACATAAAATTTCAAATTGACAAAACGTATCACTTTTATTTTTTAAAAATATTACCCAAGTAAATCTTGAGTAGTCATCTACAATAACAAAAACATATTTATTGTGATTATGACTAGCTACTCTAGAAGGACCAAAAAGATCCAGGTGGAGAAGCTCTAAAGGTCTTTTGCTTGAAATGATATTTTTTTATTTGAAAGATGATTTTGACAGTTTTCCTAATTGACATGCATCACAAAAATAATCTTTTTTAAAAGATATTTTGGGTAACCCATGTACTAACTTATCTTTAGCTAATTTAGACATGTACTTAGAGTTGACATGACCCATTCTCATGTGCCATAAATGTTGTGAGTCATTATTAGCTATGAGGCAATGTTCTGTGATATTTTCTAGGTATAGTTCATATATATTATTCTTTATTATACCTTTTAAGATGATGTTTTTGTTGGTGTCTGTTATGAGGCATGTATCATGATTAAAGCTAACATTATAACCTGTGTCACACATTTGACTGATACTTAGCAGGTTATGTTTTAAGCCTTTAACAAGGAGAACGCCTTTGATAAGAGGTTTATCTATGTTACCAATATTGCCAATATCAATTATCAAACCTTTGTTGTTATCTCCAAAGGTGACGGTTCCTCCTTCTTTATGATGAAGAACAGCAAAAAGGTATGGATGTCCTGTCATGTGCTTTGAACATCCACTATCTAGTATCCATCTGTTCTTCTTCTTTGGAGCCTGCAAAACATTAAGTAAATCCTTTTTTTGGTACTCAATCGGGTCCTTTTTTGTTAGACTTTGGAACCCATATCCATTTTGATTTGGGTTTGTCTACAGCCTTAGAGGAGTTAAAAAGATTAAAATTATAATACTCTTTATTTGGTTCAGACGAACTTTTCATAAAAGTGGTCTTTTGATTCATACAAGAAGGCTTGTTCAAATGAGAGTAGCCAATACCATTCTTGTAAAAAGAGACTTTTTGAGAGGATAGGAGTTTATCCAAGTTCTCTTTTCCTTTAGTAAACTTGAAAACCGTTTTCAAGGGGTTCTCAGTTTTACTTTTTAATTCTGAAATTTCTACTTGCAGATTTTTAGTTTTGGAGCTAGTAGAAGAGATTTCAGAAGTGAGCATAAATTTTTTCTTTTTCAACTCAGAGTTTTTCATTTTTCAAAAGGAGCTCTAGATTCTCAGATTTCAACTATTTATTTTTGAAGCTTTATTTTCTAGATTCTTCAAATAGTTCTTGAAAAGCATCTAGAAGTTCTTCAAAGGAAAAATCAGAAATTTCACTTACAGAACTTTCGTTTGCCATGAAGCACATGTTTGCAGTTTCGGCTTCATCATCACTTGACTCTTCACTGGTGGATGGTTCTGAGTCATCCCATTGAGCATGCAGAGCCTTTTTCTTGAAGAACCTCTTCTTTGGTTCCTCGGTCTTGGACTTTCTTTTGAGAAGGGGACAGTCACGCCTCAAGTGACCTGGCTTATTACACTGATAGCACATGGGATCTTCCTTAGGATCTTTTCTTTTCTTTTGCTTGTTTGGAAGTCGGTTCCTTCTCATGAAGCGCTGGAATTTTCTGGTTAGTAGAGCAATTTCGGATTCTTTATCTGAGTCTTCATTCTCAGATAGAGCTGGGAAAGCTAGAGTTTTCTTTACCGGTTGTTCCTCTTCCCTTCTTTCTTTCATGTGGACTTCATAGGCCATAAGATTGCCTATTAAGTCGTCCAGAGTAAGCTTAGATAAATCTTGAGCTTCTTCAATAGCTGTAGTCTTTTTCTCCCAATCAGTTGTGAGAGATCTCAAGATTTTCTTCACCTTTTCTGTCTGGGAATATATTACACCCAGAGATTTCAGATCGTTGGTGATGTTGGTGAATCTGGTAAACATCTCTGTGATGGGTTCATCTCTGTGATGGGTTCATCTTTGTTCATTTTGAACAACTCATATTTTCTGACAAGAGATGAGATTTTGGCTTCTTTCACTTTGTTGGTTCCTTCATGAATAACCTCTAAAGAATGCCAAATATCATATGCAGATTCACATATAGATATTTTATTGAATTCGTTCTGATCAATGGCACAATATAAGGCATTCATAGCCTTTGCATTTAGGTTTGCCATTTTCTTTTCTTCATCAGACCATAAGTTATAGTCTGCGGATGGAGATGTGTATGGATGCTCAACAATTTTCCATACAGCAAAATCTATGGATTTGAGAAATATAGTCATTCTGCACTTCCAGTATCTATAGTTGGAGCCGTTGAAGAAAGGAGGACAAGATGCGTGTTGACCTTCAATATCACGAGCATAAGAGGTAGATGTCATTTGTGCTAGAAGACTTGTTATGTCGAAACCAGCAAACCTGCTCTGATACCAAATGAAATTCCACTAGAGGGGGGTGAATAGTGAAATACGATACAGATCGATAAAATAAAATAATCAAGCAATAAGACACAACACATAAAACACAGAATTTATACTGGTTCGGTCAAAACCGAGACCTACATCCAGTCCCCAAGCAAACCACTTGAGCTTTCCACTATAACATCTGAGTCACCGGATAAATAGTACAACACCCTCTTCCTTAGAGGTCTTCTTCTCTCAACAGAGAAGGGGCACACCCTCTTCCACAGAGGTCTTCTTCTCTCAACAGAGAAGGACAACACCCTCTTTCACAGAGGTCTTCTTCTCTCAACAGAGAAGGGCAACACCCTCTTTCATAGAGGTCTACTTCTTTCAACAAAGAAAGAAAACAGTGAATAACAGAGTTACAATACTTCCTATAGAACCTTCAGAATGATATAAATGCATGAATGAAGAATTCTCAGAATGTTCTGTTTGTCACTCAGAGGATACTCTTTGTCAAAGAGCTATACTTGACTTTTTCTCTTTCTTTTTCTCTTTCTTTTTCTCTTTCTTTTTTCTAGGCTCTCTTTCAAATATCGAATAGGTATTTTTCTCGTTGTAAGCTCACTTGTCTATTCCATTCCATGTTGAATAGTTTATTTGAGTGTGTTTATATAGCTTTAAAAAAGTAGTCGTTACTTTTTGAAATCATAGCCTTTTTGAGATGTGAAATGTTATGTCATTTCAAAAACATCTTTAGAGAAATTCGAGAAGGTCTTCTTTCCATAAAAGTAAAATGTAGGGTACACTAGTCGTTGTAATATTTTTGGTAATACATATTTTATGTAAAAAGTCTATTTCTTACAATAGTACATTGAACGTTGGATTGTAGGCTATTTGTAGTTTTGTCTTTATTCTAATTAATGATTTGAGGTACATAAGTACTTCTTTACTTTAAATGAGGGTAAGTACAATGAGTGCTTTGAGATATTTATTTGTACATAGTCATGTCAAGTGTTTTCTTTATGTTGTGTTTTTCAAAGTCTTCAGAGAGAATGAAGACTACAAGAAAGTCGACATTCTTGAGAAGGATATTTAACAAGGATTCTTTACAGAAGGTATTTAATGCTATACAAAGAGAATGATGACTTTAAGTAAGTCGACATTCTATGAGTTTGTAAAAAGGTAACTAAAGTCTTTTCAAAACATATTATATTTGGTTTCTTTGTGTAGCCGATTTCATGTTTTTGTCTTTTTCCTATATTTGAAATCATTTCTTTAAAGTGGGTAACTAGAGCCTTTTCAAAACATATTATATTTATTTTCTTTGTGTAGTCGATTTCATGTTTTGTCGTTTTTCTATATTTGAAATCATTTCTTTAAAGAAGGTGACTAGAGTCTTTTCAAAACATATTATATTTGTTTTTCTTTGTGTAGCCGATTTCATGTTTTGTCTTTTTCCTACTTTTAAAAACATTACTTTTCAAGTTGTCTTGTATATGATATAAGGTACAATTATTACATTTTGAAATCATATCAAAATACCTTTTTCATAAATGGTTGTAAGAAGGTACAATTATTAGTTTTCAAAAAGGAGCTTTTTGAAACTATCGTATACTTTTATGATATAGCTTTTATGAATGAGTATGTAATATGCAATATGCATGTTCCTGAAGGTTCTGTTACATATGACTTTAAAGAAGAAAAAAACTTCATCTTGAGCTTGCCGATCTCTTCAGTTGATCTTTAGGAATGCATGGCTCATCAAGCTTTTTCTTCAAGGAGTATGATTGCACCATAGTTGTACTTGAACAGAAAGTCTCCATCCTTTTTGGGTGAGATATCCTTGCATCAAATACTCGTTAGATTTATGGCAAAACATATTCAGTCATAATATAACATTTTTCAAGAGGACATATTATCATATCATATAAAATCAAATACGATAGTGTATCATATTATGTGACATCAAAACAGAGTTTCTCAACATCACCTTGTTCCTTTGGATTTCCTTTGTCATCTTTCGCGTTGTCGAAAGAATCACCTTGTTCCTTTGGATTGCCTTTGTCATCTTTCGCGTTGTCGAAAGAATCGCCTTGTTCCTTTGGATCGCCCGCGTTCATCTTTCGCATTGCCGAAAGACTTGCCTTATTCTTCATTGAAAAAATTGCCTTATTCATCTTTTGCGTTGTTAAAAGAGTTGCCTTACTCTTCTCTGAAAGAGTTTGCCTTGTCTGTCTTTCGCGTTGCCGAAAGAGTTACCTTATTCTCGTCAAAAGATTGCCATATCCATCTTTCGCGTTGTCGAAAGAGTCGTCTTATTCCTTACCTTATTCATATTTCACACTGATGAAAAATTCACCAGATCGTCTTGATCATCTTCCAAGATTGCCTCTTACAATTCCATTTTCATCGCCTCATTCCTCTTCAAGAAAAGTTGTCTTATTCACCTTCCAAATATTTCATTTTCCGCCCGATCAGGTTAAGGGTACAAACGTGAGTCTCATTTTCATGAGATATTTTCATTCCCCAATCAGGTTAAGGGTCAAACCTGAGCTTTGTTCCATACGAAGCATTTTCTGTCCCATCCAGATTAAGGGCGAAAACCTGAACTTCACTCTCACAGAACAAATCTTTTTTTTCATTTTCCATTTCATATCTACCATCTTCCTCGGACTAATTTCTTCATACCCAGTCAGATCCTTCTAACTGGGGCATTTTTTATATATAGCCCAAATTTGGAGTGTTTTTCTTTGCCACTGAGCTCGAGCACAAGCCAGCTTAGTAGCAAAGAGGGGCATCTGTAAACACCCCAAATTCTGTGGATAAACACGAATGGCACGCGCACCAACTCTTAGAGAGTTGATGAACTCGGTGGAGCCCATATTTACGGCCCTAGTCGGAATATGGATGAGACCCAGATTCATCATCTTTCTACCAGTCACATTGAGCCTACACTCTTAGGCTATCTTCGAAATGCACATCATATTTTCATTTTTTCAAAATATTGTAAATTAACTCAAATAAACTTTGAACATATTTCTGGCCACACTCAGAATACGTGAAGGATTTATTTTGACTTAATAAACATTTTTCCAACAAATTTCTTAGAAAATCTTTTCAAAGTGAATTCATTCATTCAAATCATCTACATCATGGCATCATCTGCTTTTCTCATGATTTTCTCAAGAAAATTTCACTCCATGGAAATCGATTCCTCAAGAAACTATGAAGATTTTTGAAGTTGGACTTCCCAAGTCCAAGTTTTCCCGTGATTTTCCCTGAAAAATTTTATTTTCTTAAGATTCATTTTCAAAAGGAATTTCTCATCTTTCTCAAAAATCAAAGTCGATTTTCAGATATTTCAAAGACAATATTCTCAAGATTTCAATTTCCTAAGTTGTCATTTTCCATCTCCAAAGAGTTTTCCAATGAATTCCAATCATTTTCCAAAGAAAGTTTTCAAAATTGGAGTTTCCCTGACAAATATTTTCCTTTTCAAATGTTCATCTTTTCTCAAGAATTCTCTCCGCTTTCTCAGGATTTTCTCACATCTTCATAAACTTTCTGGTGATTTTCAAATACTTCCATCTGAGTTTCTTGAGAGATTGATTTCTATTTTTTTGTCTGAGAAATGCTTTTCAACTCCAAATGTTTTCTAAGCATACATCATATTTTTTCAACTTACATTTTTCAAAATCTCATAGCACATGCCTGAATTCTCTGTGCATTTAGGATAGAACATGATTTCGATGATTTAACTAAGTCAAGCACATTTTTGGTCCTTGGTTCGATTACCCCTGCTAAAGGCGACAGGAACGGTCGAACCTCGTACCAACAGGTCGAGCCCCATCCCCTGAATTTTTTTGCGATTTTAAAAAATGGAGGCGAGTATTTCAAAAACAAATTTCCAAAATCTGGTCAAGTTTGACTCGCGAAAGCATTTTCCTCTCTCTTCCGCAGGGAAGGGAAGACGAAAATTTTTTTGCGACAATAACAAGTACGTTGTCCACCCGAAAGAGGTGAGATGCTCGTGATGGTCGTAGATGCCGAGAGCAGAGTCAAGCATGCATATGAATAAGACTTAAAGTCTAAATGAACCCCGTGGTTAAAGACCATGTTAGGGGAGATTACTGAATGAGGTCGGGTACATATGTCCTCAGTGCGGGAGGCACTGGCTTGCCCGAATAGCATGCACATATCCGACAAGTAATCGTAAGACCGGCAGACCCCTTCAGGACTGTTGCTCACCATGGCATACGGTGATGGTACAACCGCGAGTGACATGTATTTGATTATGAATCTAGTAGAGTTCAATGGGACCCCAATCACTCAGGGGTTTCGAGGTCGTGGTTATCCTTAAATATCTAAGGATTGAACCCAACTACTATAATAGAGGATGCATCCGAACTGGCCTGTTAGGGTTATCCCGATATGAAAACTATCGCCCTAACATGAATGAGGTCAACAGGCCTCTAGGGTATCTAAAATACATGGAATAATCAACCCCCATAATATCAAGTTGATGCCTGAACAAAACTTCTCCCGTGTGCTAAGCGGTGAACCACTAATATCGAAACAATGTATTAGCTCTAGGTTCAGAGTGAATGGATGTTGTTGTGTCAAGTCCTGCATAATCTTGAGAAATGTATCATAATCGGTATACTACTAGATTGATAGGGCAAAGACCCGTATTGTATCTACACGACTAAGCGAAGCTCGAGGAGTTTATATTTAGGTTCATGGGATACATATGTGCCAAGTATAAAGACTTGAGCTTAACATCCCAAAGGAGACCCGGAGGAGGTCTACGTTAAGTCGTGGAGACTTAAGCGCGATGTTCAAATCATAGCCCTGAAGGGGCTTACGCTAAATCATGGAGACTTTAGCGTGATGTTCAAATCACAACCCTGTAGAGGCTTACGCTAAGTCACAGAGACTTGAGTGTGATATTCAAATCACAGCCCTGAAGAGGCTCATGCCAAATCATGAAGACTTGAGCAAAATATTCAACTCATAACCCTGAGGAGGCTCTTGCGATATATGCTAAGTCGTGGAGACTTGAGCGTCGTTATTGCGAATTGTGACACTGAGTGGTCAATGCATTTACTTGAGTTGAATGAATGTGTAAATGAATGCTTGCTTACCAGACTATCAGTGGTTCTAATCCCGTTTAATGGAGATTTCAGGTGTTAAACCTACGTTGCGATATGCAGAGCAAAGCGGCATCGAGTTCCATGGTTTCTCTAGACAGGGTTGTACTGCTTCCTTTATTAAAATTAACTACTGTTTTTTCAGGCAGTAATGTTTGTAATAAACAAATGGTTTTGATAAATGAAACACCTTTGTGGTCAAGAATTGCTTGGCCACATACCTGTGACTTGTCCGGAGTTTTTCAAAACTTACGACTCATTATCGTCTGATTCCGCTGTTAAAAGTTTTTCTAAGTTTTGCTGTAAAGAAAAAAAAAGAAATTCATAAAAATTTTAACTTAGCTTTGTTTTGAAAATTTGAGGCGTTACAAGAGGTGTGGGTTTGATTGTATCCCAGAAGCGAAGTTGCAGTTCACCCTTCAGTGTCTATTTTTTATGTGAAGAAAAACAACTGTCACTTTTAAGAGAACATTGTAGTGTGTGCCTACAGGTCAATTTGGTTTTTGACATCTCCATGGTTGACATCCGGATCGTGAAAAAATTCCAATGCTCCTTTTGTCCAAATAACTAGGCAGTTCTACCCCATATTTTTTGACTTGTCAGCAATCAACGGTCAAGTGTTGAATTGATTCCTCTACGGATCTGCACATGCAGCACCTGTCGGCTTTTTCAATCCTAGGTGATATTTCTTGTACCATGTAAAGTGGCAAAGATCAAATTTCTTTCTCTTCTTACCAGTCGTGTCCCAAACCTCTCTACTATCAAAGCTATTGTCGTTTTCTCATATAAGTCTGTCCCCACACTACCTTTACTTGGACAAATTTCAATCTGCTGCTTCAACGATGTAGGTATCCCCACCTCAATATGTTCCACTTTATATGCATCCAACTTACAATAGCATCTGAAGCTGTTGCCCGCTTTGATGAAGAATATTATCCAACGGTTGATGTGCCAAGTACCAATTCTTTACCAGATCATGTTTTGGCAAAAGAAATGGGAGCAAACTCAGCACCATATGCTCGCTTACCCAATTCATCTTCATCACTATTTCCAAACCATTTCCGTACATTCTACCATTAATTTTTACAAGAATTCAAATTCTGATAACATTTAAAAACTACATGAAAATGTGCCAAAGTCTCATGTCAATTGCTTTGATATAAATTCTTTATTTAATTAAAAGATGAATGTATTTGACAAGCGAGCTATTTCAAATTTGAGCAAAGGAAAGCTAGCTTTAGTTCTTTTCTGTATTAAGCAGTAGGAAGAGCAAGCACGAGTGATGCAGGGAGTAATCTTGGTGGAAGTAAGACAGGTTCCACGAGTAGGGTTACTGAATGAAATAAATAAACTGAACATGAGCGGTTCGGCCTTGATCATTTCCAATCAAGAACAGTTCCGCTTTGGCTCGAGCTCGAGCTTGTATGAGCCTGAGCCAGGCTGGCTCTATTAAATAAAAATAGTTTTTTTCCATTTTTGGATATAGGCATAAACATCCAATCACTTGAACTAATAAGCTTACTTTTGGCATAAATGATATGTAAATACTACATATGCCCATATAGATGAGCAGAGCAAACGTAGCACAAATTGTTTGTGCATGGCTCACTTATGCTACATGAGTTGCTCATAGATCACCTCTCGAAGTTCACTTGACGAGCTTAAACAAGCTTTATGTAAACTGAATCTACAAGGCTGCAATATTGGTGATACTCCTGTTGTATCTGTAAATAACCAAAACTAGGTTTACATGGTTGGATCTTATCTTCAAAGTCATGACTGGAAGACTGAAATTCTATAGTAGTTTTGCTGTGTTATCATTCTCACTACCTTCTTTTTGTAAGATAACTGGGGAACACACAATCTAGAAAGATATCTCGAGATTGGAACATGTTCCTTGAATGAACTGGCTTGTTTGCATAACCATTCAAATCATTGAATTATAGGCCTCAATTCCCCCCATCCTACTTGGAAGATAGTTCCAAAATGTGATGGTAAAAGTGCAAGTGAACACATATGTCAAGGTTTTCCAAGTAAAGTTTATTATTTAATGCTTTACCTTTCCTTCTTCCAATTGTGATTTTTATTCTGTTAGAGACAATGTTCTTGATTTGATAGCTTAGATAAGTGAAGGCAGATAGATAACTTAGCCTTCTACTTAGAATATGTTGCCTTGGAAGCAAGAAAGGAAGAAACCTTATCCTTCTTAGTTAGCTAGGCTGGGACTTCTATATAAAAAGAGCTTATAATTTGCTAGGACCTGAGCATTTGGCTTCACATTCGTTCCCCATATGTTTTAAGGGTACGTTCTTTACTTAAGGCATGCATCTAGTTACTTTAAAGTGAAGAGATGCATCATATCTATTCACTTAAAGTAATAAAGTTGCATAGCAGAATATCACTTTCACAAGGCACTGAGGTATCAATAAGTGACCATTGAAGACCTTTAAATGAAAGATAAACAAAGCTTGTTCTTCCTTTCTCCATCAAATAAAACATTATATTAACAATAGATCTGATTACAAATGGAGTTGTAAAGAAGATGTGGCAATTTTGAAGACTAAGGATAAAAATCATGTTTGCAGTTACCAACAGGGAGCCCAGCTAGTGTGGTTGGAGCACTTAGTTCACGTCACCTTGTGTTGGGACATTGCAAGTTCGAATCCTAATGGTACGGTCGTATAACTTGTGGGGGTCTGCCTAAACCCAGCTTGTTTATAAAAAAAAAAAATCATGTTTGCACTTGATGCTAGGTGCAAAAGAAGTCAAATCACATTTTGCTTCTTAGTTGCAAGATATGCATGGTGGCCTCCAAACTTTTTTTTTCTTAATAGCTTAGATTTTCCTTAAAAAAAAAAAAAAACTTCGTTTTGATGAAAATTAGTTTTCCGAAATATTGCAAATAGAATACTTTTTAAGTAATAAAACCTCACAACCTTAGCGAGTGGAGAAATATTTGGTTTACAAGGATGAGCCTCCCAGCTGGCATTCTCATTATGCTGATCAATTGGCGTCGGGATTCCATACCATTAATATTATTATAATTTTGCACGTTGATTGGCTCGAGAGAGAGAGAGAGACCAAGAGTACAACGATTAGTCTATTCTGGGGGTACGTCATGACAAGTGCATGCTTGTAGTTGTAGTTGGAGAGAGGCTTATCCATCCCCATTGGAGAGAGGCCCCCATTGGAGAGAGGCTTATCCATCCCCATTCCTTCTTCCATTCCCCGGTGGTGTGGTTATCCAGAAAACCATGGGTGCCTAATTATTGGGCTAAACATGAACAGTGGTTGATGACCCATTGACCCCCTCTGTCTGCTCTCCTTCTCCAACTCTCTGTGATGACATATCTTTGTCACTGCCGGATCTCCAAAGCTTCTCGTGTTGGTCATCTACGTGCTGCCGGCTGCTTGTCCCAATAGTCAGTGGGGGTATCATCGCTTCCTTTTTAATCAGGAAAAGGTCTTAGATAGTTTTGAGATATTTTTGCACTTTTTTGAGGGTGTACCAAGATGGGGCCCACCAAGTCTGGGGTGGCGTTGCATCATGAGAATGACATGGCGAGACTCCATTTATGCACTCACATGGAGTCCGCCAGGCTTTCCAGCCATAATTACGTAGTACCGCAGCTGCCATGTTCCTAGAATGCTAGTATAAATAGTAGCTATTAGTGGTCCTAAGTCAGTGCATATCAGTATAAGTATCCCTAGATATAGCTGTAGGCGTACCATCTTGGAAACCTAAAAAGTGCAGTACACAATGGCGATTTTCAAGCAGGTCAAGGACAGGTTCCACAAAAGGAGCACTAGGACAAAGCCATCTTGTGACCATGAAACCAGTCATGTCCAAAAGAATGTCAAGGAGGGGCACTTTGCTGTGCTGGCCATGGAGGGTGGCGAGTCCAAGAAGTTCAATGTGGCATTGAGCTTCCTAAGCAACCAAGATTTCTTGAGGTTGCTGGATCGATCCCAGGAAGAGTATGGGTTCGAGCAACGTGGCATACTTACCTTGCT
Organism: Nuphar pumila; assembly: GCF_984573655.1. Lineage (NCBI taxonomy): Eukaryota > Viridiplantae > Streptophyta > Magnoliopsida > Nymphaeales > Nymphaeaceae > Nuphar > Nuphar pumila. The sequence continues at coordinate 66,652,620 of NC_143259.1, read as the reverse complement.
TTGCTCCCCATGTGAGCTCGAGACCATCTTGTCTGGGAAGTCCAAACAGGAAGGAAGACGAGCATTTGGAGTAAGAAAGGTCTGACAGCGATGTAAAGATGGTGATGGAGTAGAGGCAGAGAATGTCTTAAAACGTGTAAAATTGACACTCTCTTGGGAAGCTTTCTGTTTGGCATGATCGTCAGGCTTATGTATGATCAATGAGTTGTCTAATATGGTAATTAGCGTGCTATATATACAAGCTTTTATTTTCACTTCCAATTGTAATTTTGACTTTAAGGTGTTTGCATGTCCCGGAAAGTGGTCTGTTTTTGTGGAAATGCAGGACGGAAGTGTGCTTTCTGTGGGGCCCACAGTGACAACACTAAACGATTCTGGGGGGAGAGATGAATCCACATAAGAGTCCGGATCAGGTGCAATCACATGGCACAAAATTTATGCATTACGCACCTGATTGCCCACCATCACACCTTGGGCTCTACTGACACTGTCCCCAAGATGAAGGGTGATCTGGTGCTTAATGCACAAATATTTGTGCAATCATATTGCACCTGATCTTTTCACTCCAGTAAAGGGGTGCCATAGTGAGTCTGGATAGGGTGCAATATGATTGCACAAAATTTTGTGCATTAAGCACTCCATCGCAGGTCTTGGGTCTCACACCAGACAGGCCCTGTCCCCACGAAGTAGGTTATATGTTTTCCCCCGAAACATGCAGGTGCGTGTTCTCAGGTCTGAATGAGTGCCATGTATGTAAGCACGTAGGGCTCGTTTTCCCATGTGTGTCTGCATCACTTAGCATCGAAGTCTGGTGCGTTTGCAAAGACTTAAGTATCGTTTCCCGCCATTAGCGCCATGAAACGATGTTTCGAGTAATGTACCAAAATATCCTCCAGCCAGAAAATGGAGGATAACCTTTTGTTTTCGCCCTAAGCAATAAACACCTCTGCTTGAAGAGTCTCAACCTCGAAATATGTCGCCCTCTCCGTTCTGGATCACCCTTACACCTTCAGAGGAGCACCTTTTGTCGTCATTTGCTGTTGCGGGAGCACCCGTCTATTGTCGGAGCACCTTTTACCGTCGTCTGTTGTCGGACCAACCTTTGTCATGCAGTTGAGGATCTATCAGATACTAAATCAACAAGAGCAGATTCAAGCTGGTAGCTCCATATTCTTCTGCAAAAGTTCTGACAACAACTCTGTATCAGGGGTCAGATCCCACATATCCTTTGCAAGCAAACAAGCTCATTCGTAATGGCAGCCCACTGCACCATTCAAATCGATACAGTTTCTCAGATGTTTGTTATGTTCAATATTGTTTCAATTAGTGGTTGTACATAATCATCGAAAAGAAATAATTGAAGATCTTTACAAAGAATGGGTTGACCCTGCCAAAGGAAAGGTGATTCAATTATTTGTAATGATCTTCGAGTTATTATTTACCATGCCAATAAAAGTAACGATTTATAGTATTAGCATGTTTTGACGCGATTCATACGACAAATATCATAATAATTAACACTAGCAAACATATAATATCTATTTACAACGATTCATACTTCAAATAATGTGCAACGATTTTAATAGAAATCGCTAACTGAACAACGATTTGAACACACACATCGATGTACATATCGCATAATATACTACAAATCAATACAATAGTTCACCATAATCGCTTATTCATATTACAAATTGATACGATAAACGTAAGTACTGTTATGCCTCAAACCCTAGACAACGGCAATCGTGGTAACTTCATATATCATAAATACAAATCGCGAAGCCTGATCCATCAGATATTAAAGATGAAAAGCAAACGAAGAAGGATGAGGAAGAACTAAAGATGAAGAAGAAGAAGGATGACGAAGAGAAGGAAAAACAAAGGAAAAAGGAGGAGGAAAATGAAAACTCGATATACATATCGCATAATATATTACAAATCGATACAGGAATTCAGCATAATAGCTAACAAATCGATATTAACAAACAAAACAATGTCTCTCAAATCGATAGTATATTACTACAACCGTGATTTGCGTTATACTATTCCAATATTTTCTATACAAAGGCAAATCGTTGTGGCCGACATAGACGTCATTGCGTAAATCTCATAAATCATCAACTGGAATACAGGTCTCACAAGGCATATCGATTTTTGACAACGAGCGGGATGTGAAACGATATTTCTTTTATAAATGAATGACATATATTTTGGTAACAAAGCCAAATCGACATGATTTATGATTTATGAGTTATGATTTATATGTTTAAAGCAGCAACGATTTATACATTTAACGCATTAGCGATTTATGATATATAAAGTTACCAAGATTTATACTCAAGTTTGATAAATCGTACAATGAGGTTTACTATTGAAGCTCAAACGTTACAACAATATGTACTTATGAAGGGTGCGATTTATACATCGATTTGTAAGTTTGAAGCAGCGATTTGTACGATTAAATTAGGAACGATTTATATGTTTGATGCAATAGCGATTTATAATTATTGATGATAGTGATTCACGTGACAGCTATTTAATTACAGATACGACGCGCTAAAGTGATTTTCATAGAAATTGCTAAAGGAGCAACGATTTGAACATGCAAATGGCCACCTCATATCCCTACAATTGTTATTCCTCATGCACAGGTTTCAATTACATACTACAAATATCTAACCCTAAACCCTAAACCCTAAACCCTAAACCTAAACCCTAAACCCTAAACCATAAACCATAAACCTAAACCCTAAATATCTTAGTAAACCCTAACGGCAAACACTAAACCCTTAATATATTACTAAACCCTAAACCCTAAACCCTAACCCTAAACACTAACCCTAAATCATAACCCCTAAACCTGAAACCCTGAACCCTAAACCATAAACTCTAAATCCTAAACCCTAAATCCTAAACCCTAAACCATAACCCTAAACCCTAACCCCTAAACCCTTAATATCTTACTAAACTCTAACGCTAAACCTTAAACCCTTAATAAATTACTAAACCCTTAACCTTAAACCCTAAAACCTAGACCATAACTCCAAACCCCGAAACCCTAAATCCTAAACCCGAGACATCGTGTCGGTTTGTTCTTTAGTAAGTCTAAACATTGTATTGATTTGTTAACAGCTATTTCCTTTTCGTCTTTTATGAATCAGTCATTAGGTAAATTGTGATACGACATATCGTTCACGTAAAAAACGCTCATAAAAGCAAATAGCGATATGATATCGTTCACATAGACAAAGCTGGTAAACGAAAATCGTGATAGGATAAATCGTTAACAATTTAGGTTCGTTGTTGTATAGATCTTAAAACAATGATAATGATTTGCAAGTTTAACTTAATGTCTGTTGCTGTACAGCTCGTGATAGAACACTTCTTCTATAGAACAATGATAGTGATCTACAACTTTTTAATAGTTATCAAGTTGTAAATCGATTTGTACTTTACTAAGTCTAAACATCGTATTGATTTGTGTACACGTGCGTAAAACCCTAATATAGATTTGTGTAAAACCCCATTCTATGTAAAACCCTACCTGACCCGACCCTACCTGACCCATTGTCCATGTCTAAAACCCTAATCTATTTAACCTCTCTTCCTCTTTTCTGCAGCAACGCAACTTCTTCTTCTTTCTCCTCTGCCTTCTTTTTCTTCTTCTTCTTCTTTGTTCTTCTGTGTTCCTTCTACCTGTGCTTGATAGATGGGTTTTGATGCTGATAATGTAGTTGTTTCACGCCGTGAGGAAAGATCTATATAATCTTCGATGATGATTATGGTTGTTATCTTTTGTGTATACATTGATATATTCATGACACATACGACTATGGCATATTTATCGTGAAGTATATCGTAGCTTATGCATAATATAACAACCATAATCATCTTCAATTATTGTCGTCATACCGGAGCAAGCACAAATATTTTGCATAATAGACAAGAGGGTGATGTTGATGTTCATCTATTTGACAAATATGCACATAGTATCATTTCCTTCTAGCGGTAAGTGTTTGAGCATTGGTTTGTGAAGCATATTCTCAAGAGTGCGCTCATTTTGTGCTGCAAAGCGATTCTATGTGCTGATTGCATATATATCTCTCTAGAGCTCTTGCTAGCTGGAATATGAACTTTGTGTCAGGAGTGATAACATTAGAGGATCTCTGAAAACAAAGAATGTGCAACACTCTGAAAGCAAAGAATGTTCAGGTGAGGATATTTGCATGAGAAGCAAAGAATGTATAACACTCATATTTTGTAAATGAATGTGGTTATAATGTATCGTTGAAGTTAACTTGATTTATTGTAAGACCCAAGATTTTTCTGAGAAAATCTTTCTGATATAAGATGGAAATTTATAATGTGTTGCATATATATATGTATTGATGTGCTTCAGTGATGGAAATTTTATGTGTGACTGCAAGAATTTCTCATAAATTATGTATACTTGAATACACGAGACCTTAAATCGCGTAAGTACAATATATGTGATAGAAGAGCATGATTCTGGATGAATTAACTTCTAAAAATTTAAGGGTAAATTTAGAATATATGTATTTAGTTTATCCCCGAATTTGAGACCTAAACGACGAAAAAACCTCGTCAGTGCATGCGAATTATTGGAAATGACATATCGATAGTATACGAGTTGTAACGAGAGCACTTCTTGCAAACGATGGAAAATTTCCCTATGGAGTTTTGAAAATTATATGGTGATTGGGAATTTTAAAATGATAATACATCATGGTAAATTTAATTTTAATTAGAGAATTAAATAAGCATTTTATTATATATATATAGGGTTGGGTCCGGCCAGGGACGACCCAGACCCATTAGGCGACTTTCAACTTGGACGTTTGTGGTCTTGGTGGACCGGTCAAGGATTGACTAGCTGGGCGGTGGCATGGGTGTAAAAACTCAACTTCCCATTTGAATCCTAGCCATGGGTTGGCCAAGTGGGCGGCAACCCATGGCAATTTTGAAAGAACTTAAGTGCAACTTAAATGACACACTTTTAATGGTTGTAAGGGGGCGGCAACTTTGGGCTCCCCCTATAATTTTTCATTAACTTTTATGGCATTTACAAGCTCTCTTAAATGGCATTTTTGAAAACCTTTTTGAAAGATTTGAAAAGACAAAAATAAATGGTGGAGTGGGCGACTATGGGGGCGTGAAAGCACCCCAGCCCTCCATTCATTCAAGATTAATCCTAGCCCTAGATTCTAAAACCCTAGGTATTTATACCTTGAAGAAAGAGAGTGAAAGCCCTAATGGGCAATTTTCCTCTCTCTCTCTCTCTCTCTTCCCCTTCTTCCCTCTCATTCTTCTCTTCTTCCCTAACACCGTGAGGAGTGTGTGTGGGTACTAAGCACCATTTTCGTGGGGGCTCATAAGCTTCTCATTTGAAGCTTCCTCTCCATCATTTTGGAGTCGTGCTCCTCCTTGAGCTTAGGTGTAGTGGTGGGTACCAAGTCGGGACTCCCTTCTACACCACGAGCTTGGGTGTGCGCTTCCCTCTCTACCATTTTGGCACGCATCGAAGGTGAGCTACCTTCTTACATATCCATGTTTGTGATTTTCGTGTAGCAAGCTCCCATGTTTTCCGTGTTTTTGTAAGATCTACTTATCGTTTTTTTTTTCTTCATGTATTTGCATGTTTCGTGGTAGCCCACGATTCTGCCCGACTATGGCAGTGAATCTGGGTTGCTACAGGGTTTCGGTTGGCAAGGAGGTCGTGGACCAACCCTATGCCCAGCAGCCTTACCCAGTCGGGCCAACCCCCCCTTGGGTTCGGGTGCTGTTGGCCTAGACTAGTGAGGTCGAGCCATGGTGGAATGCACCATTTGTTTCCCCCTTTCATTTTATTTCTTTTCTGTTTTGTTTGGCCAGGAATTTCATGGGCCATTTTTCTGTTCGGTTGGACCAGTCCAGACTGTTGGACGTGTCCAGCAGTGGGGGACTCCAGGCCGACCACAATCGGGTCAGCCTGGGCACTTTCCTTTTTCCCTCTTTGGTCTAGAATGACCCATAGCCGAGCCCCATTTTGATGGCTGTGGGATGCGGTTCCCTTTGGCCTGACATGGTCTGGACCGAATCTGGTCCAGACCTGTCACATGCCCTTGGCCGAACTGGGTTCGGTTAAGGGCATTTAGCCCTTTTTCGCCATGCTTATGATAAAGTTCGTGGACCTGCTTGTAAACACCCAAAATTTTTACCCTCATCCAGTGCTTACATTTCATATGTCACTGCATATCATTGTATGCATTCGACATATCATTTCATTGCATTGCATGTCATTGCATTTAATTATCGAGATACAGAACTCCTGTTTTCAAAATATTAATCCAGATTCGAGTTTTTAAAACTCTTCTTTAGAAATCATTTTCAAAACCTGGGTTTTAAGTCTATGATTTTGCCATTTGCCAACCCCCAGGATCTTATATTTTGAAATGTTTTTCTCAGAAAACAATATGGATTCATTTTAAATTCAATTTCAATTGATTTCAATTCTCAGATAAGACTCATGTAAGTGGTGTCACTTCTGGATCCCTTTATTTATCAAAAATCTCAAAAATTTCAAAGTCCTAGTTGGATCAGGACTCTGTATTTTCATCTTTGTGAACCTTTTTAAAACACCATTCTGATTTTAAACCAGCTGTGGTCATATCCTTGCCCATTCTCGTCATTTTTATCCAAAATTTCAGAATCCTAGTCCAATCAAGACTTCTTTTTTTTAGAATCCTAGTTGGATCAGGGCTCTTTTTCCAGTGTCCTAGTCGGATCAAAACTCTATTTTTTACTACCTTTTTTACCTGTTTTTGAGAAAACCTATCAAAATCCTTTGTTTTTGGCCAAAATCCTAGAGTCCCAATCAAATTAGGACTCTTTCTCGGAGTCCTAATCGAATCAGGACTCTATCCTGATTTCATCTGTTATTTTTGTTCTTCACTTGTTTTTAAAATCTTTTCATCTGATTTTCAAAATCTTCCATTTTAGCCAAAACTCTAGAGTTTTAGTCGGATTAGGACTCTTCCTCAGAGTTGCAGTCAGATCAGGACTCTATCTTTCATCGTTATTCTTACGTGTTTTTAATCAAATCTTTCAAAATCTTTCAAAAAGAAGTAAAAAACTCAGAGTTTTAGTTGAACCAGGACTCTGTTTGAAGAGTCCTAGTTGGATCAGGACTCTGACTCTGATTTCAATTTTGAGAGAATCTTTCAAAAATCCTTTTATTTATCCTTTCAAGAAACAAAATTGTTATACCTTTATCATAGAATTTCAAAATTCTGAGGTTTTATCCCAGAGTCCTGATCGAATCAGGACTCTATCCTAGAGTCCTGATCAAATCAGGACTCTACCCAAAGTTTGTTTTCTCACTTCATTTCCACTAGTTTTCAAAAGCTTTATTTAAATCTCATTATTTGTTTCTAGAAAACCAAAAATTTTCAGAGTCCTAGTCGAATTAGGACTCTTCCTCAGAGTCCTGGTCCTAATCAGATCAGGACTCTGAAACCAAAATTTCAATTTTATCTTGTTTTTATCTGTTTTTCAAGATCCTCTTGGTTGTTTCTCAGAAAATCCAAAAATCTAAAAGTCCTAGTTCAATTAGGACTCTGTCCCCAGAGTCTCAGTTGGATCAGGACTCTGTTTTGATTTCAATATTTGTTATTGTTTTCACTGTTTTCACAAGTTCTTTCATCCGTTTTTCAGAAAATATCAAAAAAATCTAGAGTTTCAGTTTGATCAGGACTCTGTCCCAGAGTCCTAGTCCAGTTAGAAGTTTGTTCTGAAGTCTGTTTTTACTTTCATTTTCATTCTTCTTCATTTGTTTTAAAAAATTAGGTCATTTTACAGAGTTCAGTTAATTCGGGACTCTATTTCAGAGTTCTGATTGAGTTAGGATTCTAACCCTGACTGCGTTTTTTGACTTATTTTACCATTTCTGATAAAATCTTTCAAAAACTTCTTTATTTGGCTTTTAAAATCCTAAAATCTTAGAGTCCTAAAAAAGTAGGACTATAGCCCGGAGTTCCAGTTCGATTAGGACTCTATTTCCAAGTCTTTGAATCTCATTTATTGATTTTAACCCCTTTTCAAAGATAGTTTCAGTCTTTATTTCAAAATTTCAAAACTTTGATGTGGGGCCCACTCAGTTGGAACCATATCCAAAGGAGTTCTGACCCAGTTGGAACTCTGTGCTATTTCAAAACATTCAATCTCAAAATCTACTTTTGAATATCTTTTGAAAATTCTCTCAATTTCAAGTTTTAAAATCGTTTTTGAAAATTCAAGTGGGGCCCACTCGGGGTGGCGCCACATTTGAAGAAGTCAAGGTTAGACTAGGGTTAGCCATTGTCCTAGTTAGGTTAGGGGTTTAAAGGAGTCAAAATCAATTTTGAAAATTCATTTTATTTAAGTTTTAAACCATTGGTTTTTAAAGGTTTTAAATTCAAGTTTTAAAAAAACCAAATGTGGGCCCACACTAGGTGGCACCACATTTGGACTTTCTAGGGTTTAATTAGGTGTTAATTAGGGATTAATTAGAGTCCATTTAGGTTAAAATCCTCTAGAAAAATCATTGGTCCTTAGTGAATTTATTAGAAAGAGTCCTGAAAAAAAGAAAAACCTCTTAATTAACCCTAATTAAGTGACTTTTTGAAAACCTATAAAAGGGGGACTTCGAGAAGTCAAAAGAGGCTAGTTTTTCTCTCAAATTTTCGTGGTCTCCCTCCTCTCTCCATCACCTCTTCTTCCTCCATTGAAGCTGCAACCCCAAGGTGAGTTTTTTTTAATATTATTTTATTATTTTTTATTAGTTTTTTATGATTTTTCAATAGATTTCACCATGAAAACTCTTGTGTTCATGGATTTTATCCAAGAACCTCAAGCTCAATCCAAAAAGATGATCTAACCTTATTTCATGTTGTTTTTCATGATTCTAATCCAATAGAATCATTTATTACATTGTTTTTTATGTTCTTAACCAAAGAAACATGAGATTTATCCGATTAAATGGATTAAATTATGATTGCAAAGGTAAAAGTAATTTCATCCATGAATTCCTTGTTTTATTTTTATTTTTTAGCATATTAATGTTTATTATATGTGTTTCATTATCAAAACCAATTTTTTTAGAAATTTTTATTTTTATTATATGTGTTTCATTATATATGAAATTTTAGAAATTTTTTATTAAGTCTGCTAATTGTTTCTATACTTGCAATCGGAAGTACCTGTTTTAATTAATTTTATATTCATTAAATTTAAGTCCAGATTGCCGGAACAATATCTCCCTCATCAAAGATGATTTTTCCAATTCGTAAAAAAAGAGATTCTTTGTTTTTCTGTCTAGTTTACCTCTGTAAAATTTCAAGAATTTTCATGGTGTTTGACCTCTGATTCGGGTCTAACACTAAAATAGGTATAGATCCATAGGCAAAAATAGCAAATTTTATGATTTTATGCAATTTCTGAATTAAATTTTTGTCAAAATTAAATTTTTTTATTTTCAATTAAATTTTAGGGTTACAAGGATTATACATGCCAATTTTTATGAATTTTGGATATCGTTTGGTGCTTGAATCAATCAAATTGCGAAACAGGGTACCCGCAGGATCCCGAAACACTGCCAAAATCATGAATTTCATGATATTTCATGATATTTCTTGATTTTCATGTACAAGTTCATGTTTTTAGGGTTTGTTCATGTTTAGAATCATATTAGGATGCTTCATGGTCGATTTTATGTTTATTTCAATCCTAAATCCAAAGTTTTTACCAAAATTTATTTCAGAAAACCTTGATTTCAAGGCCATAGTCTTGCTATCGGGGGCAATTTGGTCATTTGACCTCAATTTCGAAATTCCAAACTTTGGTTTTATCATTTTTAATCATATCATATCATCTTTGGTTTAATTTATCCTCATTTGAATTTCAAAAGTTGTATTTTACAAAATATCTTTCTGAAAACCCTGATTTCAAGGCCATAGTCTTGCTATTGGGGGCATTTTGGTCAATTTGACCCCAATTTCGAATTTTCAAATCTCATTTCTATTATTTCTTCAACTGTATTTCATATTTCATTATGTTTATCTCAGAGAATCATGGAAAAGGGCTTATATCTAGCAAAATCCAGTAATTTCTAGATATTACTGGATAAATTTAGAAAAGCCAACATATCTTCACTAACAAGTTTTCTAGTTTTGCAGGAACCTTCAAGAAGAAGATTTTTCTTTATCTTTCTTTATTCAATTCAATGTAAAATAAAATGTAATATTTGGAATAAGATTTACATTTTTTGCTTAGATTAGGACTTGCATTGCATATAGTTTGAATTTTGATATATAACTGTTATGCTTGTCATTCATGCACATTTTACAAATTCACCATAGTCTACACGAATGGCACGTGCACAAGCTCTTATGGAGTTGACAAACTCGGTGGAATTCATATTTATGGTCATAGTCAGAATACGAATAAGACCCAGATTTGTGATCTTTGTATTAGCCGCATTCAGCCTACACTCTTAGGCTAACTTCAAAATGCACTACATTTCTCAAAAATACAAAAGGATTTTCTCAATTCCTCAAAATCAAGTCTTTCAAATCCATATTCATTCATTTCATTCATTTGCAAATTCCAATTCCAGCCCAGAGAAATCGATTTTCTCAAAATTTTCTAAGTCTTATTCAGAAATTGATTTTCTCAAAACTTTGAGCTTTTAAATGGTATTTCAAGTATTTTTCAAAGTTCAAAATTCAATTTTCCAAGTTATATCTTCAATTTCAAAGTTTGAATTCAGGGAAATCAAATTTTCCAAAGTTACTTGAAATTCCTCAGAAATTGATTTTCACAATACACTTGGATTCTTCAGAAATCGATTTTCATTTTCCTTAGAAATATTCTTTCACCATGATTCATGATTTTCCAAGTGACATCTTTTTCAAGAAATTTCCAAGTATTTCAATCTCAGAAGCAAACATCATGTTTTCAAATCTGCATTTTTCAGAAAATTCATAGCACATGCCTGATTCTTTGTGCATTTAGGAAATAGAACACGATCTAGACAAGTTGAGCAAAGCTAAGCACACTCTTGATCCTTGGTTCAATTACCCCTGGTAAAGGCGCCAGGAACGGTTGAACCTCGTACCGACAGACGATTCCCATTCCTCAGAATTATCCCGCATTTTAAAAACGGAGGTGAGTTATTTTCAAAATCTTTTTCAAATGTCAGTTTGACTTGCAAAAGTAAAATTTTGCGATGATAACATTGTTGCAACCAAGCTACAGCAGGTGGGCTGCAACCGGGTGCAGGCAAGTAGGCCTGCACCTCTCTTTTTGGTGGTGGTCGAGCCACACTTGGGTCTGAACACTCGGTCCAGATTGTGCTCAGGTCCGAGCAAGCCCAGCATGGGTATGGACCAGTCAGTCTAGACCTTGGCTATTCGCTGTTGACCGAGACCCACACTTGTGGTCTTCCCCTGGACCAAACCCACTTGGTCCAGGTGGTTCGGCCCCTGCAACAGTGGTATGTTGACGCTTTGCAGCAAGTCAGTTGCACCTTTTCGGTTCGGCAGTGCCACCCAAAATGGGCCCTGCTGTGTGTGTGGTGCCCTATGGCACCGTGTGGTTAGCGAGCTGGCGGGTCCGAACTGGCCAGACCCGTGTTCAGCCCACCAGGTTTTCCCCTCTCTCGTGGGAACCCACTCTTCGTGCTCTTTAGCATTGTTGGCGGGCCTACGGGCTGCAGTTTTTTGGGGCTGCTTGTGAGCACAGGGCACAGATTTCCATTGCCCCGACAAATTCTGTAGACAATGATTCACCACGTGGTGGACGATGTGTGCGATTTTCCAAGGCAAAAATATATATATATAATTGCATAAAGTAATGGTAACCAGTAAATGCACGTAGTGTGGTCTTCACACTCTTACACATCTCCACCTTTGCGAGTAGAATATACACATTGTACATAGACCTTGCGAATAGTACCATATTAAGCGTGTAAAGGAATGATAAAAGATTATTGCAAGGAAATAAGAAGTCTAGCGCGTTGTTGAATCATAACACTTTGCTCGAATGGATGCAAATATAGTGTTATTCTTGTTGCACCTCACTTACTTCTTGGTACGTCACCAAATAAATTATTTAAGCATATTATCATGTGTTAAGGGTCGTAATGTTACGATGAATTAACTCAAGGCTCGTGCACTGTCACACATTTTTGCACGAAAGCGAGCATACAACGAATGCTTTTCACTTGCACATCATGTCTCCAACTTAGAAAAATTGCATGAATTACGATGATAATTCAAGTGTCTTAGCACGTAATGAGTTCTCCCTCGCATGTAATAAATGTTACAATGTTTTCGTGTTTGTTCACTTTGGACACACGAGTCACATTGACACTCGATGCGTCTCGTGAGTACGAGGGGACTCGAGGCACATGGTGTGGTCATAACGGTCTTATGAGACTTCGTGAATGTTGGAACTCCTTGGCGAGCTTTGTGTGGGCGATGGCCCCACCTCGTGAGTCGAGCTTGCTTATATTAGAGATATATATTTTTATATACTTGTTACACATCTCGTGGTTTATTTCTAGAGACTCCTTACCTTGGCTAAATGTTTGTAATTGTCTTATCATGATGCACATTCTTTTGTATTGTTATCTTGCTAGTTCTCGTACTTGTCACGCGATGCACATGTATGCTCACATACACCTATGCTTAGATTTGCATATTACTGACTATTCCAATATGCTAGACGTAGCTCTGCTTGTTCGTAAATCCTGGGCTATGTCTCTAATTGCTTACATGATATTACTAGTTGTTATCACTTATTGCTCTGCTTTCAGTTTGCTTACTGTCTCCATACTTGTTTAGGTTATACATGTGTTACCATGGTAAATGAACGATAATGTTATTGCTTATGTTAGCTTTGCTTTCGTACTTCACATATTGGTATATTGTGAATGGTTGTCTCACCAGCTCGCAAGAGTACTGACCCCATTTTATGGGGATACATGTGGTGTTTTTTCTCGGTGTGCGATGGAGCTCGATGTGCGGCGGAGGGCTGAACCCACACTTCTAGAGCGTTGAAGATCTTGGCAGATGTTTTTATAAAAAGGAAAATGTTGTATCATTTTGTAAACAATATTAATAAAAATGTTTCTTCTTGTTGTACATTTTGTAACCGCCCAGAGTTTCCACTTGTTTTTCCCTTGTGGTTTCTCCGCTTTGCTCAATGTATTTCAAAAAAAATTACCTTGGAAATCTAAAGGATTTTTCAAGCTGAGATTTTGGGGTGTTATATTTATAGTTTACTATGCCTAAACATCGTGTTGATTTGTTTATTGTATTTTCCTTTCCGACTTTTATGAATCGGTCATTGTATAAATCGCGGTAGGACATGTTCACTTATACAAAGCTCATAAAATTAATTCATGAAAGGACAATCAGTATCAAGCAAATTGCTTAGACAAAGCTCATAAAGGCAAATCGCAATAGGATATTCAATGTATAAATCACAATAGACAAAGCATAATATATTAATCATCGATACGGCAATTCAGCATAATATCGATTTATATCATGATTCTGTATATTGATTTAAGATATTGTTTTGATTCTAAATATCGATTTAAGATATTGTTTTGATTCTAAATATCGATTTTTAAGATATCAATACGAATTTTCAAATCGATTTATGATACTTTTTTGAATCTTAATATTGATTTCTATGTTGATTCTTGGTAAGGATTTAAGATATTGTTTTATTCTTAATATCGATTTAAGATACTGTTTTGATTATAAATATCGATTGTTAAGATATCAATAGGAATTTACATATCGATTTAAGATGTTTTGATTCCTAATATCGATTTAAGATATTGTTCTGATTCTAAATATCGATTTTAAAGATATCAATACGAAATTTCAAATCGATTTAAGATATAGTTCTGAATCTTAATATTGATTTCTATGTTGATTCTTAATATCGATTTAAGATATTGTTTTGATTCCTAATATCGTTTTAAGACATTGTTTTTATTCTAAATATCGATTTTTAAGATATCAATAAAAATTTTCATATCGATTTAAGATGTTGTTTTGATTCGTAATAGCGATTTAAGATATTGACTTGATTCTAAATATTGATTTATATTCTGATGTTGTATATCGATTTATAAGCTATCAACAGTAATTTACATATCGATTTGTATGATATTTGATCATCTGATTGCATTACACTATGACAATATTTTCGCAACAAAGGCAGATCTTTGTGGCCGACAACGACATCATTTTAAAATCTTTTATTATAAGACATGAACCACCAAAAATGTGAACTGACAAAAAATCTTTGGCGGGTCCCATAAGCATTAAACTCTTCGGCTATAAAAGGAGTTCTTCGCAATATTTCCCCCTAAACGTTCCATAAAAATTCTAACGCTTCATCTTCTTTCACTGGAGCACCCTTTGTTGTCTCGGTAAGTTTTTATGTTGTGCAGGTTTCCAATGGCTTACATTTCTAAGACAAGAAATGTTTCGCCATAGGGGGGAAAACTCTTGACGTAATCGTCCAAGAGTATGCTTTGTATGAGCAAGTAGAAACGTACTACAGAATAATAAAGATTGAGAATGATAAAGGGAGCAATTGCTGGTAAAGTATAGATCGGAGCCTAATCTGTCAGATATTGAAGATGATAATCCAACGATGAAAAAGAAGAAGGATGACGAAGACAAGCAAAATAAAAGGAAAGAGGAGGATAATGAAAAAAACAAAGGAAACCAAGGCAAAGAAAGGAGGAGGTGGAGGATAGGGGAAAGCAAAGGAATAAAAAGGAGAAAGAAGAAGAGAAGTGAAGGCAAAAGAAGGAGGAGGAGGAGGAGGAGAGGGAAAAGCAAATGAAGAATAAGGAAAATGAGGAAGAGAAGCGAAGGCAAAAGGAGGAGGAGAGGGAGAAGCAAAGGAAGAATAAGGAGGAGGAAGAAAAGCGAAGGCAAAAGGAGGAGGAGGAGAAGAGGGAAAAACAAAGGAAGAATAAGGAGAAGAAGGAAGAGAAGCGAAGGCAATTGAAGAAGAAGGAGGAAGAGAAGCAAAGACAGTTGAAAAAGAAGGAGGAAAAGGAAGAGAAGTAAAGACAATTGAAGAAGAAAAAAGAGGAAAGACAAAGGAAGCATATTCAGGATGAGGAAGAGAAGGAAAGGCAAAGGAAAGAGAAGGAGAAGGAGGACAAGAAAAGGAAAGACAAAGGAAGGGGAAGGCTGACAAGGAAGAGAAGGAAAGACCAAGAAAGGAGAAGGAGGACGAGGAAGAGAAGGAAAGACAAAAGAAGGAGAAGGAGGACGAGAAAAAGAAAGGAAAGAGCAGGACGAGGAAAAGAAGGAAAAAGAAAGGAAGAAGCAGGAGGAAGAGAGGGAAAGTGAAAGAAAAAAGCAGACGATGGACGGAAGGAAGGAAGAAGTACAAAAGCAGAAGAAGGGAGGGGATGAAGAGGAGAAAAGTGTGGCAAATGTACGTTAATCGCTACTATATGTCGTGATGCACTATTGTAGGTATTATTACGTATAGCGATTACTATGAATAGTGATTACTATGTATAGCGATTACTATGTACAACGATTATTACGTATAGTGATTACTCTTTAAAGTGATTATTGTGATAGCGATTAATGCGATAGCGATTACTCTCTATAGCGATTACTGCGATAGCGATTACTATGTATAGTGATTACTGCGATAGAGATTACTATGTATAGCAATTATTGCGATGGTGATTACTATGTATAGCGATTAACTGTGATTTGATATTTTGTATTACAGGCAGGTCAGAAGAGAAGCAGAGCAATAGGTGAAAAGCTGAAAGGGCGATGTCAGTGGCCTGAAGTTCTGTCGTGGTTCAGAAAGCTGAGTGAATATCAAAAGGACCAATTACGAAAGATGCACTTCGGCAGCCTTCTGGACCAACATTATTTTGAAAATTGTTGGAACACCATGACCCACCTGGTCAATAAGTGAAACCATAAGACGAACACATTCCAGTTTGGGGGTTTTGATATCACCATGACTCTAGAAGATGTGACACGGATTATGGGTCATAAGTGCCATGGTAGTGTGTGAACACCCCAAATTTTTCAAAATTTTGTAAATATCTCTTTTTTTTGTCTCTGACCCCCGCTTTCTGAGTAAATTGAGTCAATTTCAATCTAAACTCCAATTTATCTCTCGGATTTTACTGAAATCAAATCCATTTTATATATTTGACTCAATTTTTTATCCAGATCTAATCTCAAAACCCGAATCTGAGCCTCATTATCCAATTTTTAAATTAAAATTATGAAAATTCTAAAAATAATTTATGAAAAGCTCAGACAGTCCATCCGGTGCCTATTTGGATCTGATGCCTTGTATTTCTCAATTCGAGGTTTAAAACTCGAATATTTTCTCAGATCCTGGGCCCAAAACCCGTTTTCTGAAGAACATTCCAAATGATAAACCCGAATTCTCAGAAAAATGCTTCTTTTGTAAATATTTTTAAAATTTTACAAAAATAGTTTAGAAATCCCATAGTTTTAGAATTTTATTTCAAAAAATACAAAAAAAAATGTAGAAAATGCCAAGAAAAGAACAAAAAAATCAAAACAGAAAAAGAAAATATGAAAAATAGTTCATAAATCCCCTCTTTTGAAACCTGTTTTACTAAAACCCCTTTTTAGAAAAACTTTTTAGAAAAACTTTTTGAAAACAACCACTGTTTTGAAATTTTCTAGAGGAATAGGAGGACCCCTGTTGCAAAATATGCAATGGCTTCTTCCTGAGAGGCCATCGCAGGGGATCGATGGGCGGAGGACCCTTCGATCGACTGCTCTCACCTCAGCCATCTGATCCCCAACCGTCACCTTCTCGACGCTTCTTCCCCCTCTATAAAAAGAGGCACAGGGGAAGGGGTCGGGGATCGGCTCTCACCCTCGCACCCGCATTTTCCTTCACAATCAAGTCTCCTCTCCTTCGCTCTTCATTGGAAAAGAGTTTCAAAAGAAAGGAAAAGGGAAGTCTCTCTCCATCTCCAGAATTCCTGCAAACAAGCAACTGAGGATCAATCTCTCTCTACGGTGCCTCCCTACTGTCGCCTGAAGAAGATCAACCTCACGGCAGCCAGAGAGCCATTCTGGTGATCCTTCAGTGATGGACGTTCAACGTCCCTGTCATCATCACGAACAAATGGATCTTTCAGAAATTGGATTTCAAGTTTCCTCTGTAAGTGTCTTGTGTTCATTTTATATGCTCTGCAATCGGTGCATGTCTGGCAATCGAAGTGTTCAAAATAAAACCATTGGTCGAGGTTGACTCTGAAGACCGTTGGAGAAGAATATTTCCTATGTCATTTGGGTTCTGTGTCAATATAGTGATAGGAGATGTGAGTTTGAGATGTATTCCAGTTTCCTTTATGCAGACAGGTTAAGTCCTTTACCCCTACTATTACAGTGGTATTGCAGTGGCTGGTATGGAAAAGATGCTTTGACTAGCATATTTGGTATTTCTTGGTGCCCATTGTAGGGGGCTTTCTTCTTATTTATGTTACAGAGTTCAGTTTCAATATATTAGGATTTTGTGCTGCATTTTTGGGTGCCTTGCTACATCTACAAAAACGATTTTAGCAGGATCCTTACTTCATGGATATAAATTTAATGGCATAAACACTGTGTTATATATGGCACCATTTGCAACCATGAACTTGGTTACACCAGCTTCATTGCTAGGAGGACCAGGCATTCTGCATTGGTTTCAAAGTCACCTGTCCACACCATCTACAGTAATGACCTACCCCTTTCATCCTTCTTCAACACATTATCCATTTTTACTTCTTGCTCCAGCTCACGCCAACAGCCCTCTGTGTCCATTGGCTGCTTGACATCCAATATAACATTGCCTCATCACCTCCCCTGTCTGTAACATCACCTCATTTCATTACCTACAATATATATCACTTTCCCTGCCCCTGTCAAATTGGATTTCACTGCTGCAAAATACAACATACACCTGTAACTGAACCTCACATCACACCCATTTTATCACTTATGCATTTAGCCCTACTGCTGAATCACAACTCACAGCACCCACATTTTTTTTATTATTTTCTACTCTCTTCGTAGCCACCTCCCTGTAGCCTACATACACATAAACCACTAGTCACTTATCACTCTTTTCATTATTTACCCTTTATGATCTTTACCATTTCTGCATTATTTCCTCACTATCACTTCACCGCACCAATACACCCTGCTCCTTTACAAAGTGTAAGCATCTGATAGTCACTACACTGCACCTAGACACACGTACACATCAATGTTCTGTATACTCCCTGCATGTGCATACCTTGCTACCACCTTTCACCAACCACAACATCCACTGTGCATTTTATAACCCCTGTTGGTTGCCCAACACCACTGCCTTATATCATCTCCATCCAATACCTTCCCTCCAGCTCCTCCAATCGCATTGATTACCCATATTATCTCTATAGCATCCACCATTTACAACACTTGTGTGACTCCTCTTTTAACCCGTCTCATCGCTTCCACCTGCTGTCATTTGTCTCCCTACACTTATGAAATCTCCATCATACATACTTCACCACCCAACTGCTACAGTGCCACTTACAGTAAGATGCACCCCCCCCCCCCCCCCCCGTTAAGGTATTGTTGTATCACACAGCCACCAAAAAAACCTCACCTTTCCCGTGGCTATAACTGCCACAACTTTGCACCTTTTCTATCATTCGTAGCGTCTTGCCTCTGCCACCCATGTATTTTACCACCTCTCCCTTGCTACGTTTTTTTGCACTAGGCACCTAGTACCTAGACCCCTAACACCACAACTCATCATTTGTATACTTCTCACGAATCCCTCCATCTATGTTGTAATCTCCACATCCCGACTACCCCTTTTGCATAACCATACTCATTCCCTGCAACCACTTAGAACCTACATACCATTTCTATTTCAATTTAGAGCATACCCACTATCACCAATCCTAAAGTTAGGTATATCTTACCATGTGCATTGCAATATATATCCCTTCATTAAGATATTATATGACACTTTAGAATTCACCTTTCTAGGATTTGATGTATGCGTTTAACAACCATTCTCATCCCTAGCTTAGAAAGTCGTATATCTCAACAGTCATTTTCAGTTATCTTGCATACATTCGGATATAGGCCTCCATACATCGTTGCTTGGGTTTTCATGGGACATCTTTCATTTCCTCATATAGATTTTCTAGATTTTGCTTTATACTATCCTTGTTTTGCAGGAAATGCATGGAAATGTTGTTTCTTTTCTTAGTTTAGGAATTGTAATCCAATTTCAATAATGTAATAGCTAGACTATAATGAGAATTTTAAATTTTCAGTCCTATATTAGAATGTAGAAGCATGCATATATATTAGAAATTGCTTGTTTTCATATCATTTTCCTCTTTTACTACAAAATTTCACAAATGGGAACACAAATTACACGTGCACTATTCTAATAAAAGGTGATTAAACCCTAAGTTGACGATTTGCATCGATGACCATAGTCAAGATGTGAACAAAACTTAGGATTTTCATCTTTTATGGAATAACATTGGATCCACACTGGATCTTTTTCAAAAATCATTATGTTTTCTAAATATTTTCTTCTTTATCAGAGTTTAACTTAAAATTAACTCAAGATATATATCAACGGCCATAGTCAGGATATATTGAGAGTTAATTTCATTTTAAACTCTATAAAGGCACCAAAAATGTGTTTTATTCTTCACTTGAATTTAAATATGATTATTATATAATATATTTTATGACCATAGTTAGAAATGTATTATATCTTCAATCTTATTTCAATTCACTTAAAGAATTAAATATGCTTTTCAATATCCAATTTTTAAATTCTTTAATTCACTCATCATTTAGGATAGAATTACATCATATTTTTCAAAATTCTTTTCATATTATTTTTAAAATCCAAGTGATTTTGAGATAATTCTTACAACACCTTCTTTACTTCTCAAATCAATCTTCAATTCTTATCAATTCAAATTCTTCTTTCTATTCTCAAATTCTATCTTATTTCAAAAATTCAAACTTCAATTTCAAAGTCCAATTTGACTTTGAAATTTCAAGTTCATTTTTATATTCAAAATTCAATTTCCAATTCAAATCAAATTTCAAAGTTCAATTCAACTTTGACATTCCAAATTCATTTTCAGGATTCAATTTCAAATTCAATTTAACATTTTAGATCAAATTTCAAAGTTCAATTTAAACTTTGAAATTCTCAGATTCATCATCTGATTTAAAAAATTCCAGTTTTAAAATCAAGTCTTATTCTTTATTCTTGAGGCTCTCAAATCTTCTAGATCATCTTCTAAATTTAGAATTCAAGTCTAAATTCAAGATTTATTCTTTATTTCTCAAAATTCTAAAATTCTAAGTCTTAAATCAGACTTTAAAAGATCAAAACTTGGTATTCACTCTGAAAAATGGATTTTTCCTAAATTCCATCTCCCTTTCAAAATTGATTTAGAATTTTTCAGATCTAATTTCGAATTTTATCTGGATTTCCAAAATCCAAATCCCATTTTCGAAATTCATTCCCCATTCTAGATTTTGGATCCAATTCCATATTAGATTTCAAATCTCATTCCACCTTGGATTCAGATTTTCAAATCCCATCCCATTTAGGATTCCAGATTTTGGATTCAATTTCATCTTGGATTCCAGACTTCGGATCTAATTCCATTTAGGATTTCGGATTCAATTTCACCTTGGATTCCAGACTTCGGATCCAATTCTGTCTTGGATTCCAGACTTCGGATCCAATTCTATCTAGGATTCCAAATTTCAGATTGAATTCCATCTTGGATTCCAGACTTCAGATCTAATTCTATTTAAGATTCCAGATTTCGGATTCAAATCCATCTTGAATTCCAGGCTTCGGATCCAATTCCGTCTAGGATTCCAGATTTTGGATCAAATTCCCTCTAGGATTCCAGATTTCAAATCCAGTTCCAATTCCTATTTCCAAAACCATTTTCAAATCTATTTCCTAAGTCTAAATCCAAATTCAATTCCTCCTTCAGGTTCTGAAATTAAGAAATTCCTCTTCTAGAATCTATCCATTCAAATTCAAAGTCCATTTTGACTTTGAAACTTCATTTTCTTCAAGATTTTATCTCAAGTTCCAAAATCTCCTTTTCTTTTATTTCTTCAAATTCAAAGTCTAGTTTCCGAACTCTGATTATTCCAAGACTTGAAATTTCTAGTCTCACTTTCCAGATATATTTCAAATTCTAAGTTATATTCAAAATCTAACTTTTTCAAATCAATTTCAACCATTTTTCAAACTATTTTCTCAAAAGCATACATTTCTGCATTTGCATTGCACAAGCATGATTCTTTGTGCATTTTTAGACTTAGAATAAATTCTTAGACAATATTTAGGCAAAGCAAAAAGGCATAAATTTGATCCTTGGTTCGATTACTCCCAGTAAAGGCACCAGGAACGATCGAACCTCGTACCGACGAGTGAATCTCGTCTCTCCATTTTCCCGCAAATTTTCAAAATGGAGGTGAGTAATTTTCAAATATTTTCAAAATTAAGGTCAAGTGAGACCTTTGCAAAAGAGTTCCTCTCTCTTCTTTTCTATCTTTTATTCCCCCTTCAAAAAGGAAATAGAGGCTAAAAAGGCTAAGAGAAGGAAAAGAGAGAAACACGAGGAACATTTTTGCAATGAGCACAGAATTGGCGACCGTGATGGGACTCGTCTCCGTCCGGTCAAATTTGTGTCTTTTGCTTTGCTTTGATATGATCTAAGTCTTTATTCTTCAAATGTCATCTTCATTTCCATGCAAACCTTAGGAGCCTAGACTCTGTCCTAGATGACATAATGCATATAGGATCTAAGTATGGTTTGGTAGGACCATATTGAGGAGATTATTTCATGCTCACTTAAACTTAGGTCTGAAATACAACTCTCCTCAATTCTAGGGATTGAATGTAAGCAATGTATACAAGTGTATGTTTCTCTTCATTTAAATTATATCTCTTTAGGACTTGCATTAGAGTCATCTGATTTATTGCATGTTGAATATGTTTTTGAAAACATCTCTACCTATATTTTTTCGGCCTTCACGTTGTTGGGCTGTCTCATTGAACCATAGTTTGGGAGAGAGCCTCACAACTAGTCAACTTATTTGGGTTAGCGCCCCCCTACCACATACTTAAGAGCTATAGTCTGAAGTATATCAGTAGGTACTCAAGGATGTTGGAAAGCCATTACCTTAGAACCAGAGAGAATATTTTTATGCCACGTACTTCGAGCTTCGGCTTGAGTATATCGACGTATCTTGATTGAAATAAGATGATCTGAACCATAGAGTTAGGATTAGGGTCCTACAAGCCATTTTAAATATTGCATTTAGAGTCAGCTTTAGGGAGTGTTGTGTGTGCATCCTTGTTTGTGTAGTTGTGATTATGTGATGTTTTCTTATATTTCCCTATATATTAACTTTTTCAAAACCCCTGGGTACATTATTCAAAATTTCCCTTTATTTTTACCACCCAGGTGTATATTTTCTCTACCTACATTCTTTTTCTCTTTTAGATCAATTTTTCTTCAAAACCCTGGAAATCATTTTTCTAAATTCTCTCGATCTTTCAAAAAATTTCAGGTATGTATCTATCCTCTTTTCTTCAAGAGTCTATCTGTAAGTCTTTCATTCTATCTGATTCTCCTCATTCTTCTTTTGCCCCAGTATTATTTCAATGGTGTCCAATTTCCTCGACGTTGTCTTTCCCAGAGATCATGTCTCCTATCAGATAAGGGATGGATCCCCAGATCATCGGGTTATCCAGACTCATTCCTTCTTCCCTCAGTGGTATTATTCTTGGTTCGCCACCTTCTCACGTATGTTCCCAGACCACTTGGATGACTGTGAATTAGAAATGGCATCAGCAGTAGGCAAACGAACTATCAACGAAAGTCTGATTCAGGCTATGGTAGAACAGTGGAATCCACGTACCTGCACATTTTGGTTTCCATGGGAAGAGATGACTCTACTGATGAATGAGTTCAATGACATTATGGGATTGCCCGAACCAGCTGGTCAGCCAAATGATCCTGTCGAGCAACAGTTTTTGATCAACATCAAAGGGGTAGATGTTCGAGAAGCATTAGCCAGAGCAACAGGGAGCAAATCTTGGCCTCTCACCGAGGTCAGTGGGAATTAGTTTATTGACCTGTTTGGACTCTACCGCAAATATGAAACTTACGAGAAAGTTGACACTTTGTCCCGAGCAGCTAAAGACAGAATTCAGCATGTCATGGTCCTATGCACAGTGGGATTAGCATTCTTCCAAGACGGTCAGAATTTTGTTGATGTCAAAACTGTCCAACTCTTTCGAAGATGGGGAAGCAAGTAGACCTGCCATCTTTCAGTTTCCATGGCAGCCTTAGCCTTCCTCTACCGAGGCTTGGCTCGCTTTGCTCTTGGAGAAACCATCTTGGTGGAAGGATGCACTTATGTCGTGCAGTCGTGGTTTCTGCAATACGTGCCATCAAAAGCCAATTTATTTAGGTTCAACAATAAGAAGCCGAAGTCAGTCATTCAGTATCGAGCCTTGATTGAAAGTCTACATCAGGAGGAGATCATTTGGGATTACTTCAACCGGCAGAAATCAGATTCTCGCTACACTTATGCCTGTGACAAACGTTACAGATTGTTGGGACCCTTCTTTTGTGTCAATTATCAGCCCGAGAGGTGTCTCAGAGAGTTCTCGCAGCGGCAGGTTCGTGTCACACTCGTTTTCCGGCAGACAACATGCCAGAATTCGATCTACAGTCAGATTAGTGGTCTGGGGCATACCATGCGGCCAAATACACTTGGGACTCCTTCATTTCTCATTTTGTATTTCCTGGACCCAATGTATCTACTGAATATCAAGAGTGGTGGCAAAGTGTATGTCCACCATCTCTTTGTCTTTGAATCTATCATCAATAAAATTTACTTTTGTTCTACTAAAAAGCTTTTTTTGGGCCAAATTTTATTCTTTTATTTTATAGCGTAAATGGTCGCGATTCTTGTGACGACCTCATCCCTGGTAAATGGGACATTCTTTTTAAATATCTCTCTTATTCTTCTTCAATATCTTTTATCATGGTTGACGACCTCGCCTAGGTAATAAGACACATTCTTCAGTTGTCATGAAAATGATGACACAATTGTCACAAATCTTGGGATGACCCAATCCCTGGTAATGGGATAATCTTTTAAAATTGTCTATCAAGTCCTCCCTTCTTTTCTTCTCTCAAAATTTTGTTTTAAAAGCCCCTTTCGCGCTCTAACCATTCCCTTATTCTTCAAAAAGCGTTGACATTATAGGAATGGTTCAGACAAAAAGTGGAAAGCAGACTGTGTCACCTCAGCACAGCGACAGTGAAGTAAAAGCAATGGAATCTCGCCGAGTATCCAAAGAACAAAGTTAGAACAAGGGGGATGATGTTGATCCCATTATGTACGGTCTGTTTCAGAAGATAATGTTAGAGCAAGTCGAGGCCAGTTTGAAAAAGGTAGTTCCTTAAAGCAAACTGAAGAAAAAGGTTGTGAAAAAATAGGTCAGAATCGTCAGAAAGAAGGTTCAGCCAGACAGTACTTATAAAAGCATTGAATCAGTAGAGGAAGAAGAGTCAGATGAGGAAGAGCAGTTTGTCACCTATACTGGCGAAGATTTCTACGATAACCTCGACGAGGATGATAATCTGGAGAATCTTCCTCGCAAATTCCTCAAGTTTGACGGAACTGGCAACCTTAAAGCCCATCTAGCCACGTTTTATGCCGAATGTGGCCGCTTTAGAAAAGACAACATGGCTTTATTCATCTGTTTCCCATGCAGCTTGGAAGGAACAGCAGCCAGGTGGTATGCAGACCACATCAACCCTATCGAACTACGAGAGTTCGATAAGGTAGTAAACATATTCATCGAGCACTTCATGTTCAATGTTGAGGCCTCGCCCACCCTCAATCATTTATACAATCTGAGGCAGAATGAGAATGAAAAAGCAGGAGAATTCATCCACAGATGGAGAAGCAGCTATAACAAAATGAAGATTCTCATCCCAGAGGAGCATGCACTGCAGATAATCCTCAACAATTTCTCTCAGCCTCTGAGGAGTCTCATCTCCACATCTCTTGCGAAGTCTTTCATCAAGTTGATTGAGCGAGCAGAATGGCTCAAAATAGGATTAGAAAATGGTCTTTATGAAGGTTATCCTTTTGTCCGCGGTAACCCCGAGCAGAAGAAAAAGGCACATTTTATCTACTCTACAGACATATCAGGCAGTAGCAGTGGTACTAGCAGCAAGAAAAACTGCAACAAAAGCTTAAGAAAACTCTAAAACTGAGAGAACAAACTCTGCAGCCCAGAAGGGAAAATTTGTCAAGCCGCAGCCTGTTCGGCCAGTGCCACAGCCTGAAGAAAAATAACAAATGAAACCAAAGCACGATGGTTGGAGTTATGACAGACAATTCACCGCTCTAAAGCAATCCTGCGAGGATGTCCTCTTTTATTCATTTTTTATTTTGATCAAATTTTCATCAATTTACTATCAATTTTACTAATTTTGTCAAATTTTATCAATTTTCATCAATTTTTAAATCTTTATTCTCATACCCTTTCAGGTTAAGGGATAAACTTGATGCTTCATTCCAATGAGGTATTCCTTTCCTCTTTTTGCCGCTCAGGTTAAGGGATAAACCTGACCCTCGTTCTTCGAGGTGTTCCCATTCAGGATAAGGGATAATCCTGAGACCCCTCATAGGAGCAATAATACTACATGTGAGAATTCTTTTCCAGAACAAATTTTCATAAATTTCTTCAATTTTTCTCTATTTTTATAAATTTTATTATTTCTCCCTTTTAGGTTAAAAGATAAACCTGAACCTCGTTCCCCGAGGTATTCCCTTTCAGGTTAAGGGATAAACCTGAACCTCGTCCTGCGAGATCTTTCTTCCTTCAGGATAGGGGATAATCCTGAAATCTTTCATCAACAATTGTTCGCCAATTTTACCAAAGGTCGTCAACCTTTGTCAATTCTTTATCAAAATTTTATTTTTTCATTAATTTTATCATTTTTTATTGATTCTTTATCAATTTTTACCAATTCTTTTAATTATTTATCAACTTCATCAATTTTGATTAAATTTTGTCAATTTTTATTCTATTCTCCTCCAGGATAAGGGATAATCCTGGAAACGATCATAAATAAATTCAAATCTTAGGCCATCTTGAGTCAAGAATCTTGAATAAATCTCTCATTCGTAATTGTCGAAATCTATTCATACCTTTTGTCGATCCTTCCAGAATTTGACTTCCAGGTTGGAATTATTTCCTTCCCATCTGAGTTCCGACTGAGGGTTTTTTTTTTTTTTTTTAAAGATTCGGGTTCCGACTCGGGTCTCATTTTTATATTCTATTTTCAGAGTTTCGAGTTTTGACTCGGGCTTCCTTTTGTATCCGATGCTCGCATTGAACCAATTGTTACCTCGAAAATTCGAGTTTTCAAACTCGATTTTTCCTTTTTTATTTTAAGATCTGGGTTCCGACTCGGGTCTCATTTTTATATTCCATTTTCGGAGTTTCGAGTTCCGACTCAGACTTCCTTTTGGATCCGATGCTCGCATTGGACCAATTATTACCTCGAAAATTCAAGTTTTCAAACTCAAATTTCCCTATTTCTTAAGATTCGGGTTCCGACTCGGGTCTCATTTTTATATTCCATTTTCGGAGTTTCGAGTTCCGACTCGGGCTTCTTTTTGGATCCAATGCTCGCATTAGACCAATTGTTACCTCGAAAATTCGAGTTTTCAAACTCGATTTTCCCTTTTTTATTTTAAGATCTGGGTTCTAACTCAGGTCTCATTTTTCTATTCTATTTTCAAAGTTTTGAGTTTCGACTCGGGCTTCCTTTTGTATCCGATGCTCGCATTGGACCAATTGTTACGTCAAAAATTCAAGTTTTTAAACTCGATTTTCTCTTTTATCTTTTATTTTTAAGATCCGAGTTCCGACTCGGGTTTTTCCTCTTTATACATTCTATTTCCGGAGTTTCGAGTTTCGACTCAGGCTTCCTTTTGTATCCAATGCTCGCATTGGACCAATTGTTACATCAAAAATTCGAGTTTTCAAACTCGATTTTCTCTTTTATCTTTTATTTTTAAGATCCGGGTTCAGACTCGGGTTTTTCTCCTTTTTATATTCCATTTGCAGAGTTTCGAGTTTTGACTCGGGCTTCCTTTTGGATCCAATGCTCGCATTTGACCAATTGTTACGTCGAGAATTCGAGTTTTCAAACTCGATTTTCTCTTTTATCTTTTATTTTGAAGATCCGGGTTTCGACTCAGGTTTCTCCCCTTTTTATATTTCATTTTCAGAGTTTCGAGTTCTAGATCAGGCTTCCTTTTGGATCCAATGCTCGCATTGGACCAATTGTTACGTCGAAAATTCGAGTTTTCAAACTTGATTTTCTCTTCTTTCTTTTATTTTGAAGATCTGGGTTCCGACTTAGATTTTTTCCTTTATCTTCCATTTCTAAAGTTTCGAGTTCCGACTTGAGCTTCCTTTTGGATCCAATGCTCATGTTGGAACCAATCGTTTCTTCAAAAAATCGAGTTCTAAAACTCGGGTTTTCCTTCTTTTATCTTGAAGTTTCAGGTTTCGACTCGGACTCCCCTTTTGATTCAATGCTCGTATTAGACCAAAGCCTTCCTTTGAAAAAAGCGAGTTCTATACACGGGTTTTTATTCCCTCTCAGGTTAGGGGATAAACCTGAACCTCGGCCTTTGAGGTATTTCTTTTCCCCTTCAGGATAAGGGATAATCTTGAAACACCGACAATCATTCCCGCTTCGATTTCCAAAAATCTTGAGAGTGTCGGTCTCCATTTCAAAACCCAGTGCTCGTACTTGTGCATTTTCAAAATCCAGTGCTCGTACTGGTATACTTTCAAAATCCAGTGCTCGTACTGGTGCATCTTCAAAACTCAGTGCTTGTACTGGTGCATCTTCAAAAATTCAATACTCGTACTAGTGCATTTTCAAAATCCAGTGCTCGTACTGGTATATTTTCAAAATCCAGTGCTCGTACTAGTGTGTGGCTGACTGATCAGTTAGCCCCCTCAGGTTCAGTCTTTGAACTAAGCGCTCATCAACATTCAAAGCTCTAAATCTCAATTTCAACCTCCGGGTTACCATTTTATAAAAAATCGATCATTTTTCTCTTGCGAAGGACCCTCTTCTAGGGAGTGTTCGAGGGAGCTCGTTCCTTTCGCATGCAACCTTTTTTATCGTTCGCAAGAACCCTTTTTTCAGGGAGAGTTTGAAGGGACTCGTTTCTTTGTGAACTGTTTGCAAAACAATAACCCAATTTTTACACAAAGAGACCCTTTTCTACGGAGAGCTTCGACGAAAGCCCGTTTCCTTTGTGGCCTCCAATTTTCTCATTTTGGCCACCCCCTTCACAGAGGACCCTCTTCTAGGGAGAGTGTGATGGACTCATTCTTATGTTATACTTTTTCAACCTTATTTTCAGTCGCATTTCCATAAGAGAAGCCTAGAGATAGGGAGTTTTGATGAAAAATTAATTTCTATTCAAAAGTTCTGTTTTGCAAACACCTCCTCTTTAGGGAAGAGAGGAGTATTTCCTATTTCCCATTTAGATAAGGGCTAAGCCTGAGTCTCTCTTTTTGGGGAAAAAGAGAGGAGAATTTTGTCATGGATGTGTCGATTCGATGTCAAGCAATTACTTTCATCAAGAATTTCTAGAATATTTTGTCAATTTGCTATAAAAAACCATTGTTGATCTCAAAATTTCATTGCACAAGAAATTACCTCAAACTACCTTCAGTATTATTTCCAAAAGGACAAGGCTTTTGCGAAGAAATAATAGAATTCAAGCTTTTCCTGTTGGTCAACCAAAAGGATGAAGAAAAATCTTCGATATGATCGATGAAGGAAAATTCAATGATGTTGAAAAGTCATAAGTGAATTGATATTGAGCATAGCTATGGCACATTCTTAAAGACCATTCTTCTAGCAGTAAGGCAGTGGAAATATCATGGGAATAAAAGAATCTACCCAATCCATATCTCATCAGTCATTTAAGCTGTGATCAAATATGTGCAAAAGGGATCTCTCAATTGTCGTCAAGATGAAGACGAATATGCGAGTTAGACCCTCGGGGCCAAAGAAAATTTGAATCATCTTCGACATGAAGGAGTTTGTGATGGATCCTTCTAAGGAAAGTTCAAATCACCGTTAAGATAAAGACGACTGTGATGAACCTCCCAACAAACCCTAAAAGCTATTTGATCTCTGCTATCATCTAGAGATTTTTGACCAATGAGTCAATATCACCAGTATAATTCCTGAGAAAAAGAAAGATTGAAGCATCTCCAAGATGAAGGAGTTTGTGACGTACCCTTCCTAAAAAAAAAGAAAAAAGTTAGGACATCTCCAAAATGAAGGATGATGTAATAAGCTTCTCCCCGAAACCCAAGAAAACTCGATCACTCAAAAAAGAGTGCAGAAAGATCATTATGGAAAAAGCCCCAGGATATCAAACTGCCAAAACTGTCAGGAATCATCTTTATATATGTGAAATTCTTCTATCAATATCTTTCCATTCAATTGCTTTTATGAAGCTAAAAATATTTTTGCTCTTTTCATATCAAGGAAATTGACAACTTCCTTGAAAAAACTCAACAGCAACAAATTTGAATTTGATTCTTGATTCTATAGAGTTAGCCCAATTGGAGTTAATACTCTAAATAGAAAGAGGTAATGTTTTCACACATATATGCACAGTTTAATCATTCTGAATCAATTATAATTTTTGGTATCTTATTGGCAATATTTTCTAGTTATCCGAACATGAAGCAAGAACTTGATGATCGTTTTGACATATCCTGACGTCGTCCCTCATTAGGACTGGAAAGTCCTTTCCTTCTGTTTTGATCTGAGTGTTTAGGCTCTCAGATCTACACACTTCCATGTGTTCTCCACTGTCCCGCCATAGACAGTTCCCGCTCAGGATAAAGGCTAAACTTGAACTTTCTGCAAGAAGTCATCTATTTCAAAAGTTATTCAGTCTTAGCAATGAGACGCCCAAGATCGATCCCATTTTCAAGCTTTAGGGACACCCATTTTTCTCCTTTTGCAAACCCCTCTTGGATTTGTTGTGCAAAATCCAGAGGTCCCATCACAGTTTCCTCGTTCTTCGAGGATTTTGTATCCATTCAGGCTAAGGATTAAACATGTTACCTCGCTCCTCGAGGTACCACCCGCTCAAGTTAAGGGTCAAACCTTAATTTTCTGTGAGAGGTCATCTGTTTTTAAAAGCTGATTTAGTCTCAGCAATGAGACGCCCAAGATCATCTCTTTTCCAAGCTTTAGGGAACCTCATTTTCTTCCTTTCGCAAAAACTCTTTTCGGATTTATTCATCCAAACTCCGAAGGTCCCATCATGGTTTTTTCATTTCGAGGATTTCGTATGGTCATCCTCTCAGGCTAAGGGATAAACATGTTGCCTCACTCCTCGAGGTATCATCCATTCAGGCCAAGGATTAAACCTGAACATCGCTCCTCGAGGTATCGCCCCGCTTAGGATAAGTGTTAAAACCTGAATCGCAAAAGGTCACCTATTTTAAAAGTTATTTCAGTCTCAGCAGTGAGACGCCAAGGTCAATCCCTTTTCCAGCTTTAGGGACCCCCATTTTCCTCCTTTTGCAAAAACCCCTCTCGGATTTGTTCGTCCGAATTCCGAAGGTCCCATCATGGTTTCTTCATTCGAGGATTCTATATGGTCATCCCTTTCAGGTTAAGGGTTAAGCCTGAACCACGCCCCTCAAGGTATCGTCCCTTTAAGGTTAAGGGTTAAGCCTGAACCTCGCTCCACGAGGTATCTTCCGTTCAAGTTTGGGTAAAACCTGAACCTTGTTTCGATGAGGTAGTTCTTTCAGTCCCATCATGGTTTTTCCCGTTATGGAATTCATGCTCTTCATATCCATCCAGGAAAGGATTGTACCTGAGCTTCATCTCACGAGGCATTTCTCTCAAAAATGTCTTATCAAGGTCTTCATATATTCCTTTCCCATTCAGGTAAGAGTAGAACCTGAAATGCATCTTGATATATCTTCGTCCCATCCAGGTTAAGGGTTAAACTTGAGTCATTCCAAAAAGCTGATCTTGTTTCACCCACGAGACTTGATCAAAATTCTCGTTTTTCACCATTCTAGAATCTTCACCTAAAGTTCCGTCATGATTTCCTCATGTGTGTTATCCAGTCATATCATTCAGTCTCCCCAAAACCATTCAGGACAAGGTTTTAAGCCTGAGAAGCCATGTTTTTTAAAATAAATTCTTCCACACCCAGTTTAGATCTGCTGAATAGGCATTTTTCAAAATTTGGAGTGTTTTTTTTTGCCACTAAGCTCGGCTTTCAACCGGCTTAGTAGCATAGAGGGGCATCTGTGAACACCCCAAATTTTTCAAAATTTTGTAAATATTTGCTTTTTTTGTCCCTGGCCCCCGCTTTCTGAGTAAATTGAGTCAATTTCAATCTAAATTCCAGTTTATCTCTCAGATTTTACTGGAATCAAATCCATTTTATATATCTGACTCAATTTTTTATCCAGATCCATTGTCAAAACCCGAAACTGAGCCTCGTTGTCCAATTTTTAAATTAAAATTATGAAAATTCTAAAAATAATTTCTGAAAGGCTCAGACAGTCCATCCGATGTCTATTTGGATCTGATGCCTTGTATTTCTCAATTCGAGGTTTAAAACTCGAATATTTCCTCAAAACCCGACCCCAAAACCCATTTTCTAAAGAACATTCCAAATGATAAACCCGAATTCTTAGAAAAAAATTTCTTTTGTAAATATTTTTAAAATTTTACAAAAATAGTTTAGAAATCACACAGTTTTAGAATTTTATTTCAAAAAATACAAAAAAAATATAGAAAATGCCAAGAAAAGAACAAAAAAATCAAAACAGAAAAAGAAAATATGAAAAATAGTTCAAAATTTCCCTTTTTTGAAACCTGTTTTACTAAAACCCCTTTTTAGAAAAACTTTTTGAAAGCAACCACTGTTTTGAAAATTTCTAGAGGAATAGGAGGACCCCTGTTGCAAAATATGCACCAGCTTCTTCCTGAGAGGCCATCGCAGGGGATCGATGGGCGGAGGACCCTTCGATCGACTGCTCTTACCTCAGCCATCTGATCCCCAACCGTCACCTTCTCGACGCTTCTTCCCCCTCTATAAAAAGAGGCACAGGGGAAGGGGTCGGGGATCGGCTCTCACCCTCGCACCCGCATTTTCCTTCACAATCAAGTCTCCTCTCCTTCGCTCTTCATTGGAAAAGAGTTTCAAAAGAAAGGAAAAGGGAAGTCTCTCTCCATCTCCAGAATTCCTGCAAACAAGCAACTGAGGATCAATCTCTCTCTACGGTGCCTCCCTACTGTCGCCTGAAGAAGATCAACCTCACGGCAGCCAGAGAGCCATTCTGGTGATCCTTCAGTGATAGACGTTCAACGTCCCTGTCATCATCACGAACAAATGGATCTTTCAGAAATTGGATTTCAAGTTTCCTCTGTAAGTGTCTTGTGTTCATTTTATATGCTCTGCAATCGGCGCATGTCTGGCAATCGAAGTGTTCAAAATAAAACCATTGGTCGAGGTTGACTCTGAAGACCGTTGGAGAAGAATATTTCCTATGTCATTTGGGTTCTGTGTCAATATAGTGATAGGAGATGTGAGTTTGAGATGTATTCCAGTTTCCTTTATGCAGACAGGTTAAGTCCTTTACCCCTACTATTATAGTGGTATTGCAGTGGCTGGTATGGAAAAGATGCTTTGACTCGCATATTTGGTATTTCTTGGTGCCCATTGTAGGGGGCTTTCTTCTTATTTCTGTTACAGAG
Organism: Nuphar pumila; assembly: GCF_984573655.1. Taxonomy (NCBI): domain Eukaryota; kingdom Viridiplantae; phylum Streptophyta; class Magnoliopsida; order Nymphaeales; family Nymphaeaceae; genus Nuphar; species Nuphar pumila. Next base: position 66,619,592 of record NC_143259.1, on the reverse strand, counting down.
TTCAGTTTCAATATATTAGGATTTTGTGCTGCATTTTTGGGTGCCTTGCTACATCTACAAAAACGATTTTAGCAGGATCCTTACTTCATGGATATAAATTTAATGGCATAAACATCGTGTTCTATATGGCACCATTTGCAACCATGATCTTGGTTACACCAGCTTCATTACTAGGAGGACCAGGCATTCTGCATTGGTTTCAAAGTCACCTGTCCACACCATCTACAGTAATGACCTACCCCATTTCATCCTTCTTCAGCACATTATCCATTTTTACTTCCTGCTACAGCTCACGCCAACAGCCCTTTGTGTCCATTGGCGGCTTGACATTCACTATAACATTGCCTCATCACATCGCATGTCTTTAACATCACCCCATTTCATTACCTACAATATATCACTTTCTGAGCCCCTGTCAAATAGGATTTCACTGCTGCAAAATGCAGCATACACCTGCAATTGAACCTCACATCACACCCCTTTTATCACTTATGCATTTAGCCCTACTGCTGAATCACATCTCACAGCACCCATATTTTTTTTATTATTTTCTACTCTCTTCGTAGCCACCTCCGTGTAGCCTACATACACATAAACCACTAGTCACTTATCACTCTTTTCATTATTTACCCTTTATGATCATTACCATTTCTGCATTATTTCCTCACTATCACTTCACCACACCAATACACCCTGCTCCTTCTTTACACAGTGTAAGCATCTGATAGTCACTACGCTACACCTAGACACACACCACCTTTCACCAACCACAACATCCACTGTGCATTTTATAACCCCTGTTGGTTGCCCAACACCACTGCCACATATCATCTCCATCCAATACCTTCCCTCCAGCTCCTCCAATCACATTGATCCCACATTATCTCTGTAGCATCCACCATTTACAGCACCTGTGTGACTCCGCTTGTAACTCGTCTTATCGCATCCACCTGCTGTCATTTGTCTCCCTACACTTATGAAATTTCCACCATACATACTTCACCACCCAACTGCTACAGTGCCACTTACAGTAAGATGCACACACACACACCCTGTTAAGGTATTGTTGTATCACACAACCACCAAAAAAACTTCACCTTTTCAGTGGTTGTAACTGCCACAACTTTGTACCTTTGCTATCATTTGTAGCATCTTACCTCTGCCACCCATGTATTTTACCACTTCTCCCTTGCTACATTTTTTTGCACTAGGCACCTAGTACCTAAACCCCTAACACCACATCTCAGCATTTGTATACTTCTCACGAATCCCTCCATCTATGTTGTGATCTTGTGATCATCGCAAAATTTTTGCCTCTTTCGTTGGTTCTCTCTCTTCCTTCTCTTTTCCTTTCCAACCTCTATTTCCTCCTTTTTGAAGGGAGAAAATAAAAAGACAGAAAGAAGGAGAGAAGAAAAAAGAAAAGAAAAGAAGAGAAGAGGAATCCTTTTGCGGGGTCTCACTTGACCTTAATTTAAAAAAAAAATAACTCGCCTCTGTTTTTGAAATATTTGCGGGAAAACTGGGAGACGGGATCCGCTCGTCGGTACGAGGTTCGACCGTTCCTGGCGCCTTTACCAGGGGTAATCGAACCAAGGGTCGAATTTATGCCTTTTGTTTTGCTAAGAATTTATCTAAGAAATTATTCTAAGTCTAAATGCGCAAAGAATCATGCTTGTGCAAATGCAAAGATGTATGCTCTTTTTGACAATATTTTGAAGAATTCCCAAGTATTTCTAAGATGAATCTGGTAAAGTGAAGAAATGATTTCTAACTTAGAACTTAAGATTTAAAGTTCTAAGTTTTTTTGGAATAATCAAGAGCTTTGAGAAAATAAATCTGGGTTTGGAAAAATGATCTTGAAACTGAGATAAGAGAAAAGAGAAGAAAGGAACTTTCAAAGTCATGAATGGACTTTGAATTAGAAATTTGAACTTGGATGAATATTTGGAATGGAATTGAATTCTAATTTTGAAGCTTTGAAATCAAAGTACAATGTGGGAGATCTGAATAGAATTGAGAAATGGAATTGATTTAAAAGTTGGAATTTCATGGAATTTGAATCCAAAGTTTGGATCCTAAATAGAGTTGAAATCCAAGATGGAATTGAATTCTGGATTTAGAATCCTAAATAGGAGTTGAATCTGAAATCCGAGATCAAATGATGAAGTTGAATTTTGAATTTAAAATGGAGTTGGATCCAAGATTTGGAATGAAATGGAATTTGTTTTAGAGATTGAGAATAGAAGTTGATTTGAAATCTGGAACTTCAAGATGGAATTTTAATCCAAAGTCTGGATTCTAGATAAAGTTCAAAATCAAATTCTGGATTTAGAACTTGGAAATAGGAATTGGATTTGGAATCTAAAAAAAAAAATGGAATTGAATTTAAGAATCGGCATCAAGATAGAATTTAGATCTGAGATTTTGAATGGAATTGGATTCAAGATTTGGAATCCAAGATGAAATTGGGATCTGAAGTCTGAGATTCAAAGTGGAATTAGATCCGAAATTTGGACTGGAATTTGAAATCTGAGAGCCAAAAATAGAATTGGACTCTGAACCCGAAGATGGATTTTGGATCTGAAATCTTTGAGATCCAAGGTGAACTTGGAATCTGGATCCTAGAAATGGATTTTGGATCTGAAATTTGAGGTCCAAGATGAGATTGGATTCTGGATCCTAGAGTGGATTTGGATTCGAGATCCAAAGTAGAGATTGTACTTGAAAATCTGGATCCAAGTTGGGATTAGGATCTAACCTTGGGTTTGGATTCTGAAAGCCCAAATGGGGCTTTTGAAGATGGATCTGGGTTTTGGAAACCCAGATTGAATTTTAAAACTTTAGGAAGATTTAGAATCAATCTCAAGCTGTGATTGAAGATAAGAAGATAAACTTGATTTTGATTTTGAGAATGAATCAGAAACTTCAAAGTTTAATTTGAACTTTTGAATTTGAATTTGGGTTGGAATTTTGGAGTTTTAATAAAATGGTTTTGAAATTCCAAAATCAAATTGGACTTTAAAATTGAGGTAGAATTGGAATAGGAAAGATGTTCAAAAATCACTTGGGTTTTTGAAAAGAATTTTTTGAAAATATGATGTAATTCTATTCTAAATGATGAATGAATTTAAATAACTTTGAAATTGGATTTGAAAAGTTATTTCATTCCTCAAATGAATTAAAATAAGATTGAAGATATAATACATCCTTGACTATGGTCATTGAATGTATTATATAGTAATCTATATTTAAATTTCAGTGAAGAATGAAACACATTTTTGTGCTTTTATAGAGTTTAAAATGAAATTAACTCTCAATATGCCCTGACTATGGCCATTGGTATATATATTGAATTAATTCTAAGTTAAACCCTGATAAAAGATGAAATATTTGAAGATATGATGATTTTTGAAAAGGGATCCAGTGTTATTTTATAAAAGATAAAAATACTAAGTCTTGTTTACATCCCGACTATGGCCGTTGATGTAAATCATCAACTTAGGATTAATTTACCTTTTACGAAATGGTGTACGTGTCATTCGTGTTTCACCATTGTGAGAATTTGAGAAATAAAGGCAAAAATGCATAAGAACAAGCAGTTTATGATGTTTATAATGCTCATTCATTCTACCTAAAGCAAGAAATGTAAATTTTCATTCAAATCTAGCTATTACAACATGTAGAATCAAATTTACAACCCCAAGTAATGATATCTTCCATATATTTCCTGCAAAACACTTGATTAGTATGGAAGATGGAAGGAAAATGATATATGTCACATGAATTTCAGAGATGAAGATGGTAGGATATACATATCCCATAATGTTCATGATTTAAAATGTAAGATGACGAAAGATAATGTATATTTACATATATATATATATATATATACATACAAATATATATATATATATATATATATATATATATATGTGTGTGTGCGTGTGTACACTTGTATATACAGGTACATATCATATATGTGGCATGGGTGATATTAACACAGGTGGTGGCATGTGCACCATGAGAGTGTCAAGTGAGTGGAAATGAAATGATAAGCTATGATAGCAAATAGCATAGAATGGGCGGTTTGTATTGGCATCTAATATTTAACACAAAATTAAAATATACAAGGTGTATGTAGGGTGAAGTAGGGCATGATATAGGGATGATAATGCTGTGAAACATGATATTGTAGAAAATGTGCTATTGGGAATATGATAGGGCAAAGGGTTGCAACGTGAAACATGGCAATGCCTAAGTGAGAGATATGCTATGATCTGCACAACGCATATAATGGATGGTTGGTAAAAAAAAGGGTGACACACTGATGATGGCGCAGTGATGTCGTTATGCTAGCATTGGTATATGAATTATTTGTGCCTGTGACGTACAAAAAGTGGGTAAATATACAGGGTTTGATAAAAATATCACACAGCACATAAAATCGCAAATAGGGAATAAACTAAGTAAACGATACATACCTGCTCGTGACAACCTGATAATGTTTGCCTCCTGTACCGGTCAGTAGAGACTTTGTCACACTTGTTGAACAAGCACAGAACGAGTCTGTATAAAAGAAAATATCTCAATATATCATAACTGCATAAATCTGAACAGGGGATGGAACTGATTGTAAGCATTATGCACATATTAACAGCAATGAAACTCAGGATTTAAGATGGCAGGCTAACGGCAACTCGCAGAACCTCATACAGCAGCAGCTCACACAGTTTGGCAACACAGATAGAGAGCGTTATTTTGACTTCCGTGTCGCCAGGGGACATTATCTATATAAAATTTCAGCATACATAGCCCTGCAGTCATACCTTGCCAACATGTCTTAGGATCTTTGTTCAAGCAAGTAATTCTAGTCGACCTGATTGCATCAGTAATTCAGGGTCCGGTACACACGATGTGTCCATCATTCACCTCTAATGAGTAAACTAAAGGGGCAAGCATTTAATGCCTGAACCAAGCAGTGGCATCAACATCTGTAATCATAAAAGCAGAAAACACAGGGGATCGATAAAAAATGTAACTAGGCAATTTAGGATCACCGGACAAACATTCAGAGACCTTCGGAAGGTCAATCTGCTATCAAAATTCAATCTAAGGCTGAGTTTTTATAATGAGATTCAGGGCAAGAGGCTCAGAACTACATTACTGCACCAATACATCGACCATTCCTTTAACATAATCTGGAGGTGTTGACAGGTGACCAAACCAATGAGGATGTAGGATGAGGGTCCCTCCTCAGAATTGGCACATAAACCTTCTTTCGCAGTCATACAAGATATGCTTACACAGCGATTTTGGTCAGAGATGGCAACATCAGAGTGCCACTTTCAACAAGCATTGATTTTATCCTCTGCAGCAAGCTTTTGAGATATACTTTGGTACTTTGATTTGTCCAGCTCTTTTTGCCTGCAGCTTTATCTGAGAAAGGATACTCCAGCTTCCTTAAATACCTCAACAAACTCATCCATCGATCCAAATAGAAGCGTCATACATAAACGCAACGAAGCCCAAGGCTCAGAAATATTGTTTTGCATTGGTGTTCCTGTTTGCAGGCATATGGAGAACTCATACCCTGGTGCATATCACACCTTTTATGGAAATTCTTCATAATCCATAGTTACGAATTTCAGCCAAGACAGAGAAAACAAAGAAAATGGTAATCATAAAAGAGTGATAGAACTAACCTGCGGTTCTTTTTTTTTGACATAGTATAGCATAATGATAAAAAAATGAATTGATTACCAACACTTAACAGTAACCCATCTGCAACTGCAGAAAATTTCACTCATAAACCGAGATTAGATAGCTGCTAACAAAGACTGGAGCATGAAAAAGCCAAAATAACGTAACCATCATTATAACACAGCTGCACTATCATTTGGAAGCCATTAACTATTTAACTTGGGACCAATCTCAGTCTAGTCCAGCAGATTTAAGTCATTGAACTGCAGGTGATGATGTGCACAGAGATATACATTAGCGAAATAGAAGAAAACTAAATCGTGAGGAGAATAACTTCCTCAGAAATGCCAAAAATCAACATACCGTCATCGAAGGTCTTCATCAAAGTAATACTTAACAGAATGTTGAAATTAGTAAAAAAAAATGAAAGCATATGAGGGACCAAGATAACTGTAAAAGGCCAAAGGAACATTGCTGGAAATTTGATGACTATACTGTATATCTGATGCAGTGAATACAGAGTGATCAAAGATGATATAGTGAATGTCAATGATGATGCTATATACAAAATGAAATGGGGAATCGAATGTAAAATAGAAGGCGAGACGAACATGGAAAATCAGAAATGCCGATAGGTAATAGACAATTAAACAAAAGATCAAATATAAGCGGGTATTCAAAACCGGCGCAAATTAGATGGGTTCAGAAACGATTTGCAAAAAAAAAAAAGAAAAAAAATAATGTTGGAATCTATATTCCATTACTCTTGCACAAGGTGGATTGGGTTTTGCTATACACAATCCAATGTCACCCATGGTGCGTTAATGGAGACAAAATGAAAGAGAAAGTAAGAAATTACGTGGATTGGGTTTTGCTATACGCAATCCAATGTCACCCATGGTGCGTTAATGGAGGCAAAATGAAAGAGAAAGTAAGAAATTACAGGGAAATTTAGAGAAAATGACAGAAAGAGAAACACTCACCGTAACACTTACAGGAATCCAGAGGCTGAAGAGGCGCCGAGAGATGAGTTTTGAAGATTGGTTGAATGATCTTTGGTGGGCTTGGCTGATGGTGGAGGTCGTTCTCTTGGCGGATGATGGATGTCTGATATGAAGAAGATGAGATGAATAGCCGACCCTGGCGGCCAGAAAGCTGATGAAGACTGAAATCCGCCCAAGTGTGAGAGGAAATGAACTGTTTTGAGTGGATCGTGAAGGAGGGTGAAGAGGATGCTGGGGTGAAGCGCGGTCGTGAAGGAGAAGAAGGTGGTGAGGCAGAAGATGGATGTAGAGAGGAAGAGGGTGCCGGGGTGAAGATGGATGAAGGAGAAGGTGCAGGGGTGGAAACGGATCCCCGATGAAGAAAGCCTTCGTGCCTTTTTAAAGAAGACAAGGAAAATTCTGGAAGGGAGGAGTTCGTTGAAGATGGGCGGCTGGAGATTGTGATGGTCCAGAGATGGCTTCAGAGAGAGAGTGCATTGGAGAGAGAGGGTTTGGAGGATGTAGGGTTTCAGTGGAGAGAGAGAGTGAAGAGAGAAATGGAGGGGGGCGGCCATCCATCCTTTTCCCAAGGTCTCTCGAAGAGAAACCCTAAAAAGGGTTCTTTTGTAAAAAATTTTGGTTTTTCCAAAAAGAGGCTTCGTGTAAAAGATTTTTCATAAAAACGGTTTTAAATTGATCTTTTTAGCAAAATTGATTTAGAAAGCTTAAACTCATTTGTTTTTCTCGTAAATTTTCCAATTTTTTTTGTTTTTTTGCGTTATTTTTCCATTTTTTGTATTTTTAAAAGAAAATCCTAGAGTCTTACGAAAAACCAAAGGTCAAAACTAATTTTTTGTGTTTTTGTAAAAATATTTACAAGAGGAAAATTTTCTGAGGATTTAAAAGCTATTTTGAGAAAATTTCTTCAGAAATGGGTTTGGATCCGGATTTTGAGGAAATATGGACTTAAGACACTAGATTCGGATCCGAGATTAATTTTGAATATACCAATATTGAATTTAATTTAGAAAATCTGAAGAATGACTGAAACTTAACTTTGAAATTGCTTTGATTTTCTCAAAAAAAAAATGGAATTAGGGGCAAAATGGTCATTTTTACAAATTTTTGAAAAATTTGGGGTGTTCACAGATCTCCACATCCCGGCCACCCCTTTTACATAACCATACTCATTCCCTGCAACCACTTAGAACCTACATACCATTTCTATTTGAATTTACAGCATAGCCACTGTCACCAATCCTAAAGTTAGGTATATCTTACCATGTGCATTGCAATATATATCCCTTCATTAAGATATTATGTGACACTTTAGAATTCACCTTTCTAGGATTTGATGTATGTGTTTAACAACCATTCTCATCCCTAGCTTAGAAAGTCGTATATCTCAACAGTCATTTATGGTTATCTTGCATACATTCGGATATAGGGCTCCTTACATCGTTGCTTGGGTTTTAATGGGACATCTTTCATTTCCTCATATATATTTTTCAGATTTTGCTTTATACTAACCTAGTTTTGCAGGAAATGTTGTTTCCTTTCCTAGTTTAGGAAATGTAATCCAATTTCAATAATGTAATAGCTAGACTATAATTAGAATTTTACATTTTCAGACCTATATTAGAATGTATGAGCATGCATATATCTTATAAATTGCTTATTTTCATATCATTTTTCTCTTTTACTACAAAATTTCATAAATAAAAATACGAATGACATGTGCACCATTCTAATAAAAGGTGATTAAACCCTAAGTTGACGATTTGCATCGATAGTCATAGTCAAATTGTGAACAAAACTTAGGATTTTCATCTTTTATGGAATAACATTGGATCCACAATGGATCTTTTTCAAAAATCATCATGTTTTCTAAATATTTTTTTCTTTTATCAGAGATTAACTTAAAATTAACTCAAGATATATATCAACGGTCATAGTCAGGATATATTGAGAGTTAATTTCATTTTAAACTCTATAAAGGCACCAAAAATGCCTTTTATTCTTCACTTGAATTTATATATGATTATTATATAATATATTTTATGACCATAGTCAGAAATGTATTATATCTTCAATCTTATTTCAATTCACTTAAAGAATGAAATATGTTTTTCAATATCCAATTTTTTAATTCTTTAATTCACTCATCATTTAGGATAGAATTACATCATATTTTTCAAAACTCTTTTCATATTATTTTCAAAATCCAAGTGATTTTGAGATAATTCTTCAAACATCTCACTCACTTCTCAAATCAATCTTCAATTCTTATCAATTCAAATTCTTCTTTCTATTCTTAAATTCTATCTTATTTCAAAAATTTCAACTTCAATTTCAAAGTCCAATTTGACATTGAAATTTCAAGTTCATTTTTATATTCAAAATTCAATTTCCAATTCAAATCAAATTTCAAAGTTCAATTCAACTTTGAAATTCCAAATTCATTTTCAGGATTCAATTTAACATTTTAGATCAAATTTCAAAGTTCAATTTAAACTTTGAAATTCCCAGATTCATTATCTGATTTCAAAAATTCCAATTTTAAAATCAAGTCTTATTATTTATTCTTCAGGCTCTCAAATCTTCTAGATCATCTTCTACATTCAGAATTCAAGTCTGAATTCAAGATTTATTCTTTATTTCTCAAAATTCCAAAATTCTAAGTCTTAAATCAGACTTTAAAAGATCAAAACTTGGTATTCACTCTAAAAAATGGATTTTTCCTAAATTCCATCTCCCTTTCAACATTGATTTAGGATTTCTCAGATCCAATTCTGTATTTCATCTTGATTTCCAAAATTCAAATCCCATTTTTGAAATTCATTCCCCATTCCAGATTTCGGATCCAATTCCATATTGGATTTCAAATCTCATTACACCTTGGATTCAGATTTTCAAATCCCATCCCATTTATGATTCCAGATTTCGGATTCAATTCCATCTTGGATTCCAGATTTCAAATCCAATTCCATTTAAGATTCCAGATTTCGGATTCAATTCCACCTTGGATTCCAGACTTCGGATCCAATTCCGTCTTGGATTCCAGACTTCGGATCCAATTCCATCTAGGATTCCAAATTTCAAATTCAATTCCATCTTGGATTCCAGACTTCAAATCCAATTCTATTTAGGATTCCAGATTTCATATTCAAATCCATCTTGGATTCTAGGCTTCGGATCCAATTTCGACTAGGATTTCATATTTCGGATCAAATTCCCTCTAGGATTCCAGATTTCAAATCCAGTTCCAATTCCTATTTCTCAAACAATTTTCAAATCTATTTCCTAAGTCTAAATCCAAATTCAATTCCTCTTTCAGGTTCTGAAATTAAAAAATTCCTTTTTCAGAATCGATCCATTCAAATTCAAAGTCCATTTTGACTTTGAAACTCTGTTTTCTTCAAGATTTTATCTCAAGTTCCAAAATCTCCTTTTCTTTTATTTCTTCAAATTCAAAGTCCAGTTTCCGAACTTTGATTATTCCAAGACTTAGAATTTCAAGTCTCTCTTTCCAGATATATTTCAAATTCTAAGTTAGATTCAAAATCTAACTTTTTCAAATCAATTTCAACCCTTTGAATAATTTCTTTACTCCATTATCAAATTTATTTCAGAATCACTTGAGAAATCCCAGAATTTCTAAACTATTTTCTCAAAAGCACATATTTCTGCATTTGCTTTTGCGAAGATGGGGAAGTTGGCAGACCAACCATCTTTCTATCGTTATGGCCACGCTTGCCTTCTTATATTGTGGATTGACCTGTTTCATGCTTAAAGATTCTATCTTAGTGGAAGGGTGTATCTACGCACTACAGTCTTGGTTCCTTCAGCACGTACCAACTAGAGGCAGATCATTCAGATATAACAACAAGAAGTCATTACCCACTTTTCGGTACAAATTCTTGATCGAGAACCTTCATGAAGAGAAAATCATGTGAGACTACTTCAACTGTCAGAAGTCATCACCTCAATACACTTATGCATATGGCAAGCGATTCAAGTTACTCAGACCTTTCTTCTCTGTTTATTACTAGCCAAAGTGATGTGTCAGACAGTTCTCTCAGAGGCAGAAGCGCATTGAAGCTTGATTATTGTCGGGCATTGTGTCAGAGTTTGATCTAAAGTTTGCTCAGTGGTCTGGAACATACTATTCTGCCAAGTATAGCTTGGATTCTTTTGTCACTCTTACTATTTTTCTTGGTCCTCGAACGTCTTCTGACTATTATGAGTGGTAGCAGATTGTTTGTCTGCCCCCCTCTTTCTCAAGTTTATTATTAATAAAATCATATTCCTTTAAACAATTCTCTTTTTGTCATGGTTTGACAACCACGCCTAGGTAACAAGGTAAATTTTAGTTGTTTATTCCTTTTACAAGAATATCAACGCAATTGTAGTGATTCTAGCGATGACCCAATCTCTAAAAGCATTGGTATTCTCAAGTGGTTCAGATCAGGCAAGAAGACATTGTCATATCAGTGCATCAGTGATTTTAGCAATAAGCAAGAAGAGATGAATTCTCCAAGATCTGCCAGAGGACAGAGTCAGACTGACAGGGATGACATCGATCCCGCTGCATATTAGTTGTTCAAGAAAATGAAGATTAAAATAATGTCCGAGCAAGCTGAAGACAGTCCCAGAAAGACTCCCACAAAGAAAAAGGCATTTGTCTCCTTCTCTAAGAACATCACTAGCAACAGCAGTAGCACAGGTTGTTCTAAGTCCGACAGAAGCAACAATGGAGGTAAAAGGGGAGATACCTTCAAGCAAGACAACAAGTCTTTTCAGTCAAGTTCTCACCAGAAATCCCAGCAGAAAGAAAAGATGAAGCGGGACGACTAGGGTTATGACCGTCAGTTTACTCCCCTAGAGCAGTCGCTCGAAGAAGTCCTTGAATACATGCTGACCAAGTGACTAGTCAAGCTCCCAAGAGCCACAGACCCTCTCACGATCATGGAAAGATTCATGAGTCAGTTATGCAAATTTCATCGGGCAGTAGGGCATGATACCGACCACTGTTTTGTCTTCAAGAACATCGTCCAAAACTATATTGACAAGAATCTCTTCGTTGAGGATGAAAAAAGGACCAGTCAACTGTCTTGGCCAAGTCTTGGCAGAAATCAAGCACTCGGCAAAAGATAAAGTGCAACGGTCGGAACCATGACCGCAAATTTACCCTGTTAGATCAAACACTTGAGAGTATTCTCGCACACATGCTCGCAAAAGATATGGTCAGACTTCTGAAGGCCGTTGATTTTTTTGTCATTATAGGGAAATGGAAAGATCAGTTTAGCAAGTATTACCAAGCATTGGGGCATGATATAGAACATTGCTCTGATTTCAAGAACAACGTGCAGGATTGCATCCACTAGGGACTTCTTGAGGGAGTTAGAGAATCAATCAGCTATCCTACCAACATCCTTTCGAGATGCAAAGAAGAAGAATGATGCCAATGCCATATCATTTATTTCATTTTGCTTTTGTCATTTTAAAGGGGCAATGTAGTCCCAGTTGTAACGCCCAAAAATCCCGACTTGAAAAATCCATTGATTTTTTTAGTAAACTTTTTTTTTGAAACATTGTGCAAAGCGGAAGAACCATAAGAAAAATACAAGTGGAAATCTTGGGCGGGTTACAGAGGGAACAATAAAAAGAAATATTTTATTATCACAGTTTTATAAAAATGGTACAGGAGCAATATACATCTTTTCTCTTTACAAAAGACAACTGTCAAGATCTCGAGGTTCTAGAGTGTGGGTTCAGTCCTCCACTGCACATCGAGCTTTACCGCACCACGAGAAGTCAAACACTTGTATCCCCATAAAACGGGGTCAGTACTCTTGCGAGTTGGTGAGACATCAACCACAATAATACATATGTGAAAAACATAGCATTTATCACATGATTTGCACCTATTAACATAAATAACCAAAGTAGCATAGCATATATACAAGTGAACATATATGTGCATCGTGGTGAGACAGTTAGCATATTTGAAATGATTAAACAAGTGGAACTGCGATAAGTGACAAAAGTGGCAATAACAAACATTTCATTAATTATAACTAAGAGCATAAACATACGACCCTAAAACACAAGGTTGATATTAAATAATGATTAACATCATTAGATAGCAAATATGCATCTAGGTGCATAACCAAGTGTATTTGAGCATTTTAGCCATTAAGCAATTATGTAAATAAACAATTGAACAGTTAAGCAATTACGATGATAGAAATCATCATACTCATAAATCAACTGCTAATCTTAATTAGGCATATCTAGCAACATTCCCTCCTTCTGAGGTACTTAAGCCCATCCGGCCTTGTGTTCCCCGCAGAGTAACACGAGCAAAATGTTGAGGTCACGCTCAAACATTTACGAGCTCTAGCTCTACAAACCAAAAGGAGTACTTCGTCGGTGAAGGCGATAACAATCAATTAACATTCAGGGGTGTGATACTCTTAAACAAGTGTGCTTAGTTCACAAAATGGGTCCATCACCCATGCTTACTCGCCACGGAGTTCAAACATTCCACAAAGTTTCACAAACAGGTATGCCCCTACAAGGCACCTCAAGTCCCCTTTATACATTACAGGATGAACCAGGTGTCAAAGTGAGTCGTGGGTCCAAAGTGAACAAACACGAAAACATTCTATCTTTCATTATATACTGAGAAACGTTATTGCATATAAGACACTTAAATTATTAACGTAATTCATTCAATATATCTAAATTCTTTTGTATACTTGCAAACGTGTCGGAATGTGCGACAAGTGCACGTGAGCTATCGACAAGCATGTTGTCAATCACTATCATTCATAAGACATGTTAAATAACTTACGAAACTTGAACCATTATGATTATAAAGTAACTATGCCATGTAAGGTGTGTCATTAAGCATAATTCAAAACACTACAATGTTTGAATAATCATGCACATGCTAGGAATTCGCAACCATGTCAAGACGTGCCCAACTGACATGACATAAACATGTGTGATGTAAAAAGAGCGTTAATTTCATTTACACATTTCATGAACCAAGAGCTTGGGTAAGTATCTCAAACTCATTGACATGTCATTGACCATTTTCTTAAACGTATTCAATAAATCGTGCCAACTAAGTGTGCCATACATGTTTTGCATCAAGATCAATTTGGTATCACGTAACCTAATGGCCACCACAAGGAGGGGCAAAGCTCCCCTTGGTCTAACCCATTGGACTGAGCTTACCCGCTCAGCCAACGCAATCAAAATATCAAAACTCGGAGGCTACAAATCGGTTTGCATGCAAACCGATTTGCCAAAGCCTACCCGATTTTTCTCTTGTCTTCATATTTCGTAATAACATATCTCTATAAATATATTTTTGTAACTTCGATTGCGGCCAACTCCCACTGACGGACCTCCGAACTGAGCACATCTCCAAGATGTTTGGCTGCCTTCGGGGCAGCAAGCTGGTGCACCCAACTCGGTCCAGCCGAATGGTGCACCCGTTGTGCGGCAACCGCCAAAACTGGTTGCCTAAGCGCCCTGGGCTAAACCGAATGGATTTGGACCAGTATAGGGCTTATCCAATGGACTGACCAGGTCTGAACCACATGGTTCAAACCTCAGCCCACGCCTCCCAACTGAACCCTAAGGTCTAGAAGCAACGGAAAAGCAACTACCAAAAGCGCATGTGTTTCTATGGTTATTTGAAGAAATGGTTTGACTCGAGGTTGTCGTACTTTAACCTATACATTTTTTTTGTTTGCTCATGCAAGTAACTTTACAATGGAGCAGACCTCAGAGTGTTGGGCTGCTAGGGACCTCAGTTGGGCTGCACCCAACTCAGCCAAAAACGAGAAAGATCCAAACAGGATAAAAAAAATATGACTTCCTACAACATCAAAAAGATGAATATTTTTGAGATGATTAGGCAAAGATTCAGCCCTGACTCTAAACACAAAATTTGTAGAGTTATCTCTTAGCTTTCCACAGAATCAAACCAATCAAATTTTCATTAAGGGAGTCAGGAGAAATCCTGAAAATACGGGATGTTGTCCAGGGCATTCTGGACTGAACAGGGACTGAAAAAAATCCGAATATTCGACATTTTGACAGGGGATTTGAAGGACCCTGAAGACCGAATCAGGAAAAGTCCTCAACTACAAAGTTGGAAGATTAAGTCTGATCTTTCCAGAATATCCAAGAACACCAAAAACAGACCCGTATCTAGAGATATACAATCATTTATTTAGAGGTGTCTCTGACAACTCTACAATCAGGAAGCTCATTTTTGACAAAAATATTGAGTATGGATTGGGCTAACAGACCAAGTCTAAACCATGGGGTTCAAACCCTAGACAAGACCAACAAACAGCTACAAACAGAAAATCAAGACAAATGAATTAGTTGAATGCCTTAACCACCAAAACGCACACTTTTTTTTTAAACCGTGTGTGTGACATGGAATGCATAACATCTAGTGCTACAAAAAGAAAGTAAAGAGCAGCCACACGAATCAAATCCACTAAATCCACTTGCAACTCACAAGTATGCATTATGAAATCTGGTTTCATGTACATACAAGAAATGAAGAGTACATTAAAAAAATAGAAATGCAAATGGACAATGGAAGAAAATCTCACTTTTGATGCGTGCAACAGAGGAAACCGAACTCTACTCTTGGCTTAGAGTGTAGAGAGGAGTCCCTCTTCGATACTCAGCCCTACACACAAGCTCAAGGTAGGCTCTAATGGAGGTTCACGAATTCAGTGGGAGAGAGAAGAGAGGAGAGGAGGGGGAAAGAGATGAGAGAAAAGTGAACTCTCTCTCTCCTTCTTAGGGTTATATAGGTTAGGGTTTTAATCCAACGGTTGGGACTTAATCTGAAAAATAAAGGGTTGTGATTCATTCACTTAAGTGTCACACCCTTCTAGGCGGTGGCACTTTTGTAAATAAACCTCCAGGCCAAAAATGCCCCAATAGGCTTATTTCATTTGAATTAATTTGAAAATCTTTCAATAGTGCCCCCTCCAAGGCTCTATTCACACACTATTCATGCATTATTCATGAAGAGCCCCACTAACCTTCATTATTTTATTTATTTCATCCTTTTTTTGTGAAATTGCATTTAGGTTTTGAAAGTGTCTTTCTAAACTTCCAAAAAACTAAAGCATTCTCTTAAAAACCTTGATTCTTATCAGAATTTCTTAAAATACATTGAACTTAGGCATTTAAGTTTTTCGGTATATCAATTCAAATGTTTCTATGCATTTTAAATAAAAACTTAAGGATTCGGTATAATATCATTACGATGTACGTGTATATATATATATATATATATTTATATATATATATATATATATATTTATATACCTCCAAAAATTCATATGAAATTCTTATCATTAATTGAATTTTTTTCGAAAAATTCATGGGTCTTATATCCTACCCTCCTTAAAAAGAATTTCGGTCGCGAAATCACAAACATTAAATAGCAAAAAGGTCGGGATAACTTTTCCTCATACTCGCTACAGGCTCCCATGCGCATTATTCGATGCCATGGTGTTGCCCACACACTCTGACCAACAAAATGGTCTAGGTACGCAAAACTTGATCTCGATGATCAACGATCTCGACGGGTTTCTCGTTCATTATTACGACTTCTCTTTCAATGGAGCCTAATCAGCAATAATTGAATCTCTAGAAGATTTCTTTGGACAAAACTTGGCAATGTGTCCTGGTTGCTCACACTTGAAACATTTTCCATCATAGAGAGGGCAAACTTCAAAAGGATGATCTTTGTCGCATCGTCGACACATTCGTTGGACATTGGGTTGTTGTGATTGCCTTCGTTGTTGGTGGTTCTGGTAGTCTTTCTAAAACTTTTGCTTTTTGGTAGGTGGCGAGGACTCCTTCTCACTGGGATTCTTCTCACTGGTACGCATATGAATCTTGGTTTGTTGCTCGGCCCAGTCTTCTTCCAATAGGGTTGCTACCTTGATGGCCTCATCGAGTGATTTTGGTCTGCTAATGAACACTTTGGTTCTCAGAGTCGGCTTCAACCCACGAGCGAACTTCATTGTTTGATCCCTCTTCGTGACGTATACATTTGGATAATATCTCTCCAAACAACGAAACTTAGTGATATAGTCTGCTAGGATTATCGTCCCCTATTATGGGTCTAGAAATTCTTGCATCTTCTTACTCGTTCATGCTTAGGAAAATATGTAGAGTTAAAAACCTCTACAAATTCATCCCACGTAACATTCCTGTTTTTGAATTTAACCGTAGAGATCGTGTCCCACCACTTCTCAGTGTGGTCCTTTAAACGATAGGTATCAAAGTTCACTTTCTGCTCCTCTAAAACATTCAAAACGTGAAAAATACGTTCTATCTCATGTATTCATGTCTCAACAGCTTCAGGGTCTATCTTATCCTTAAAAGCAGGAGGATCCATTTCCATAAAGCGCTTATAGGTGATCGTACCTATGTTTTGCCTACCTTGGGCTACGTGTTGAAGGTTCACACCCATCTATTGCATTGTAACCACTTGTTGCACAACCTCTGCAAAGTTGTTCACAGTATCCATGATATCGCTGCACCTAGCCTTCCATGTCATCTATCAGGACACAAGATATAATAACAATTAATCAGTAGGTTTCACAATCATGCTCACTAAGTAATAATCGTAGCAGTCTTTCATAAAGTCTTGAGTGCACTACGCACAATTCAAGCAGTGCCACATCACAATTTAATTGTGCAGTAACACAATTTATATACATGTTCTTCGAACAAACCCAAGCGACACCACATAAAGCCGCTATCACTAGAAAATCACCATTCTAGACGACCATCGTTAGAGAATCACCACTCTAACACACCATACGAGGAATCACCACTCCAATATCACAAAATAAAGAGTCACCGCTCGAATGACATCGTTAGAGAGTCATCATTTTAACGTCATCGTTGAAGTATCGTCACTTTAATCACTTCATGAGAGAATCACCACTCTAATGACATCGTTAGAGAATCACCACCCTAACAGCATTATTGAAGAATCACCACTTCAACAATATCATTAGAGAATCACCACCCTAATGGCATCATTAGAGAATCATCACCCTAACGGTATTGCTGGAGAATCACCACTCCAATAACCTTCATTAGAGAAACATCACTCTAATGGCATCGTTAGGGAAACACTACCCTAGCGACATCATCAGATAATCACCACTTTAACGGCATTGCTAAAGAATCATCACCCTAATGACATCGTTAGAGAATCACCACCCTAACAACATTGTTGAAGAATCACCACTTCAACAACCTTCATTAGAGAATCACCACTCTAATGGCATCGATAGAGAATCACCACCGTAACGACATCGTCAGAGAATCATCACTCTAACGGCATTGCTGGAGAATCACCGCTCCAACAACCTTCATTAGATAATCATCACTCTAATGGCATTGTTAGAGAATCACCACCCTAACGGCAACACTAGCATCACCAGAAATCACCACCTAAGCCAATCTCATCTCACCACAATTCCTTTCGGCTGTAGCTGGGAAACAAGAATTCTCACAACGCTCTCTCAAAAGCAATAACACCCTGAAGTCCTGTGTTATGTTGTCCCCATCTACGACCATCTCAAGAGTCGATTGCCATCATCGACAACACAAAAGTCACTTGCTAAGCGCACATCATTTATGTTCTCATCATCTAGAACAACTGGGGATCAACAGTATCCTCCAACGAGAAACTCAAGGATCGACTGGCACAGACAAGGCTTTAGCCTTTTGTCCGAAAGATCATCTCTGAAAATATACCCTTCATTAATGACAGGGTCACGAACATCTCCAACGTAGTTGGAATGCAAGGAAACACTAACTTAGAACCTCATCAGACGACTCCTATCAAAACCATATAGTCTTTAACACGATTGGTGCAACAGTTTCGATATTCATTACGATTCATCCATCGTCTCCACTCAAGTAATGTGGAACGAGAAGGTGAAATATGCAAGAGGTCTCTGGGTTAAATCAACGACTTTAACTCTCACAGGAGTTTACACGAACTAGCTTGGGAAACCACATCCACAAGCATAAAAGCAAAACTATTCAAGAACTCTACACCAAATTTCAAATGGCACTTAATCTCTCTAAGTATTTTCTCAAGGCATAATAGGCGCATACACTCAGTTCACGAAGACAGATTCGCCCCACGTGTGTTCTATCTTACATCTCGCACCAGAAAGTGCTTGATTCTCAAACACTTACACGCTTCGCATAATAGTCTGAACCGCTTGGTGCAAGCTCTTGATGCCTTGAGCCCAATCATATAAAGCTCTAAGCATTAGGTTGTGTCTCGCATCAGACAACAACTGAAAAATAGCATTCATCTAATCATACAGAAAAAAAGCAATTAAGCAACATAAACATAATTCTACTAAATCAGGTATACTTACAGTGCAATGATTAATGCGTGCAGAGTCTTGAACCACACTTCTAAAACACTACTCTGATATAAAGTTTTGTAACGCCCCAGAATCTCAACTTAGAAAATCCATTGATTTTTTGAGTAAACATTTTTTTTTAACATTGTGCAAAGCAGGAGAACCATAAGGGAAATACAAGTGAAAATCCTGGGCGAGTTATAGAGGGAACAACAAGAAAAAACATTTTATTATCACAATTTTATAAAAATGGTACAGCAGCAATATACATCGTTTCCCTTTACAAAAGACAACTGCCAAGATCTCGAGGTTCTAGAGTGTGAGTTCAGTCGTTCGCTGCACATCGAGCTCCATCGCACCACGAGAAGTCAAACACATGTATCCTCATAAAATAGGGTCAGTACTCTTGCGAGTTGGTGAGACATCAACCACAATAATTCATATGCAAAAAACATAGCATTTATCACATGATTTGCACCCATTAACATAAATAACCAAAGTAGCATAGCATATGTACAAGTGAACATATATGTGCATCGTGGTGAGACAGTTAGCATATTTGAAGTGATTAAATAAGTGCAACAACAATAAGTGACAAAAGCAGTACGAATTATTATCAAATGGCTAGCATGACTATGTAATTAGCATCAGCAGTCAATGGCAATAACAAACATCTCATTAATTATAACTAAGAGCAGAAACATATGACCCTAAAACAGAGGGTTGATATTAAATAATGATTAACATCATTAGATAGCAAATATGCATCTAGGTGCATAACCAAGTCTACTTGAGCATTTTAGCCATTAAGCGATTATGTAAATAAGCAACTGAACAGTTAAGCAATTATGATGATAGAAATCATCATGCTCATAAATCAACTGTTAATCTTAATTAGGCATATCTAGCAGCATTCCCTCCTACTGAGGTACTTAAGTCCATCTGGCTTTGTGTTCCCTGCAGAGGCAACACGAGCAAAATGTTGAGGTCACAATCAAACATTTACGAGCTCTAGCTCTACAAACCAAAAGGAGTACTTCGCCGGTGAAGGCGATAACAACAAATTAACATTCAGGGGTGTGATACTCTTAGACAAGTGTGCTTAGTTCACAAAATGGGTCTATCGCCCATGCTTACTCGCCACGGAGTTCAAACATTCCATAAAGTTTCACAGACAGGTATGCCCCTACAAGGCACCTCAAGTCCCCTTTATACATTACGGGATGAACCAGGTGTCAAAGTGAGTCGTGGGTCCAAAGTGAACAGACACAAAAACATTTTATCTTTCATTATATGTTGAGAAACGTTATTGCATATAAGACACTTGAATTATTAACATAATTCATTCAATACATCTAAATTCTTTTCTATACTTGCAAACGTGTCAGAATGTGCGACAAGTGCACGTGAACCATCAACAAGCATGTTGTCAATCACTATCATTCATAAGACATGTTAAATAACTTACGAAACTTGAACCATCATGATTATAAAGTAACTATGCCATGTAAAGTGTGTCATTAAGCATAATTCAAAACACTACAATGTTTGAATAATCGTGCACATGATAGAAATTCACAACCATGTCAAGACGTGCCCAAGTAATATGACATAAACGTATGTGATGTAAAAAGTGCGTTAATTCCATTTACACATTTCATGAACCAAGAGCTTGGGTAAGTATCTCAAACTCATCGACATGCCATTGACCATTTTCTTAAACGTATTCCATGAATCGTGCCAACTAAGTGTGTCATATGTGTTACGCATCAAGGTCAATTTGGTACCACGTAACCTAATGACCACCATAAGGAGGGGCAGACCTCCCCTTGGTCAAACCCACTGGACTGAGCTTACCGGCTCAGTGAACGCAATCAAAATATCAAAACTCGGAGGCTACAAATCGGTTTGCATGTAAACCGATTTGCCAAAGCCTACTCGATTTTTTACTTGTCCTCACATTTCGCAATAACATATCTCTATAAATATATTTTTGTAACTTCGATTACAGCCAACTCCCACTAATGGACCTCCGAACTGAGCACATCTCCAAGGTGTTTGGCTGCCTTCGGGGCAGCAAGCTGATGCACCCAACTCGGTCCAGCCGAATGGTGCACCCGTTGTGCGGCAACCGCCCAAACTGGTTGCCTAAGCGCCCTGGTCTAAACCAAATGGGTTCGGACCAATATAGGGCCTATCCAATGGACTGACCAAGTCTGAACCACATGGTTCAGACCTCAGTCCATGCCTCCCAACTGAACCCTAAGGTATGGGAGCAACTACCGAAAGCGCATGCGTTTCTATGGTTATTTAAAGAAATGGTTTGACTCGGGGTTGTCGTACTTTAACCTATACATTTTTTTTTTTTGCTCTCACAGGTAACTTCACAATGGAGCAGACCCCAAAGTGTTGGGTTGCTAGGGACCTCGGTTGGGCTACACCCAACTCAGCCAAAAACGAGAAAGATCCAAATAGGATAAAAAAAATATGACTTTCTACAACAACAGAAAGATCAATATTTTTGAGATGATTAGGCGAAGATTCATCCCTGACCCTAAACACAAAAGATGTAGAGTTATCTCTTAGCTTTCCACAGAATCAAACCAATCAAATTTTCATTAAGGGAGTCAGGGTAAATTCTAAAAATACAGGATGTTGTCCAGGGCATTCTGGATTGAACAGGGATTGAAAAAAATCCAAATGTTTGACATTGTGATAGGTTATTTGAAGGACACTGAAGGTCGAATCAGGAAAAGTCCTCAACTACAAAGTTGGAGGACTAGGTCTGATCTTTCCAACGTATATTCTCTCCATGCACAAGGCAAACATTACGCTCCACCTACAAGCCTAATGCACAACTGGTAGGAATCTTTGGCTTATCCACGTTTTCATAGCCAACTGAATAGCGACCTTATATTTCTGCTTACCATCAACAAGATGACTCATACCACCTTGTCGACACCTTGCTTCTACGCTCGATCAACCACACTTCAGCTCACAAATTTGCATAAATAGGAAAAACCATCACTACTCTCTTCAGTGTCGCACTCACTGAAAAACAAGGTCTATGTGAATCATTCTGCTCTAATGTCAATTTGTCACGGGCATAGAATTTTTTACCAACCCGCAATGCCCCAAACTGTCCAGTCTGACCAACCTAACAGCCAAAGGCCGCACACCAAGACTTTTTCATGTGCTGAATTATTTTATTGGCCCTACGCACCACCTCGTACACAGTTGTCTAGCGAAAGTTGGTCAAGCGTATCACAAAATGTGTATTCTACTTTATCCATGCCACTAACGTACATAGTCGGCCCATACCAACTATCAAGCACACAAATGCCTTAGCCTCCCGTATCATGGAGCGTATCACGACTCCATGGGTACGCCCAAGCATAACCTTGCTACATAAAAGACAAGGACTTGTCACCCCTAGTCTGAAGACCAATTGATGCTTATATGTCATAGCGAAGAGCACCACCCAATCTCGTTCATCAGCTCATAAGCATTTACTCGCTTATCCCCGAGTTGCCATACTCGATTGAAACCACTTAAGGTGATCCTTTGGGGAATTAGCCCTAACTCCCATGCACCTCCGTGGAATCAAACGATCTGCGTGAAAAACTCATCCAAGTTAAGTAGTCCTTAATCAAATTCTCAAAGGCAACATCCTCTGATCTGTTGGCACTGTTTAACCAAACAATACTTCACATCTGTACTGCCACACACTATCGCACCAACGACAATATTGTTGACTCTCATATGTCATGCTACCACCACATGTCACCGATCAAGCCAACGCATATCGCACGTTCATACAATCGATATATTTTCCATTTAGTAGAGTTTTGCACTGCAGATGCCCGATTCTAAAGGCTCGATTCAAGACAATAGTCATGTTGTTTCTTAATATATATGCATGTTGTTATAAGATTAGAACAAGGATAAAATTTTATAGTTCCTATGTGAATGGACTTTTCCTTGTGAAGTTTACTATTTTTTCGAGTTTCTCTTAGTGTGGACCTTGGGAATGGTTTTCCCATGTGTGAGTCTATTGTGGGAGGGCATTAGGGCCTTAGTTGAACATGATGTTGGGGCATGTAGGTGTGAGAACTAAAGTAAAAATGAACTTAAATTAAATATGGAACAAGTTACACAAAAATGTTTGGAGTAACCTGTCACCTTGAGTGACTTTGTACTCATCTTGTGAGTGAGTTTGCACCAACCCCATGAGATGTGCTGAGTTGCCGACAGACTCCTTCTCAACTGACGATAGCAGGTTGTTGAGGGCCTCATCTTGATCACTAGGGTGGACCAATCTCCAACCACGGTGACTTAGGGGACCAGAAGTCCTTTGTATTGGAGATGTTGCTCCATACGCTAGCGGTAGTATACTACAACTTTGTCTGAGGAAATGAACGTCATGACAAAGGGTTATGGACCTTGATGCTAGTGTAACCGAGTGCTCTTGGGGTTAATAAAATATGTATAATACCAGTGTTTAAAAATGCACCCCCATGTAGACCAGTGAGTCTATAGCAATCTAAAGTAGTGGTTCCCTCATGAAAACAGTAATTTATATTGAAACAAAGTAATT
Organism: Nuphar pumila; assembly: GCF_984573655.1. Lineage (NCBI taxonomy): Eukaryota > Viridiplantae > Streptophyta > Magnoliopsida > Nymphaeales > Nymphaeaceae > Nuphar > Nuphar pumila. The sequence continues at coordinate 66,595,848 of NC_143259.1, read as the reverse complement.
GTATTTGCATTATGTAGAAAGCAAAAGAATAACTCAAATAGAGAAAGCAATTAAAAGATGTTTGTGAATCTAAGTTGTGCATGTGTTGGTGTCTCCTTGAGTTAGAGGTTGAGTCAAGTCAGATCTCGTAGAAAGTCAGGTGTTAAAGTCATGTTGATCTATGGGCTTGATTGGAGTCCAATTTGGCTCATCGACCTATCCATGTTTGCTATCACGAGATGAGAGGTCGAGTTTCTTACTAAGACGTGTGTTTGGTCTCATCCTTGCTTACTTTCCTTTTTTTAGGTACCCACGTGTAGGCGTGCTTGAGGGGCGATGGATGTGGTGAACTCGAGTATCTATGGAGCTAGATCGCTAACTCATTTTAGTTTTGGGACTTCTGTTTGTTTTGGGATTGCTCATTGTGATTGAATTTCCTTTATTCGGTTTTCAAAAAAAACTTAAAATAGCTTATCCTTCCGTTGTGTGCTCTTTTAAAAAAAAAACTAGCTGAAATTTTAGGGTGTCACAATTTGAATCATCAATGTGCAAGCATTCATATTTTTCCTAATTGGCAGTTGATCACTACACTCTGTTGCACATCAAGCAAGTTTTATGTTTTTTGGATTATTTTGAAAACATGAATTTTAGACTCTCTCTCTCTCTCTCTCTCTCTCTCTCTCTCTCTCTCTCTCTCTCTCTCTCTATATATATATATATATATATATATATATATATATATATATATATATATATATATATATATATCCAATGATTTCAAAATTAAAACATTATCATAAAATTTTCACAAAATGATAATAGAAATATTTATCATGATCTTTTTAAAAATATCAGAACTTTCCAAAATAGTGAGGCATTCTTACTAGGGATGGCAGTGGGGCGGGGCGGTGGACAAGGTCTCCACCCCCGCCCCGCCTCAAGATTTTATCCTCCACCCCCGCCCCGCCTCCCTGGCGGGGATGGATTTTATCCTCCACCCTCGCCTTCATCCTCGTTTCATGTCCTCCATCCCCGGTTCAAACGAGGATGAGGCGGGGCGGGGATATTGCGGGGAAAAGTGGTTGGGGCGGGGATGAGGCGGAGATCGTGGCGGGGACGGGGCGGGGTGGGGAAAAATGCACGTCCATCCCCGCCTCCACCCCCGGACGGGGATGGATTTTAACCTTCGTCCCCGCCTCCATCCCCGTTTCATACCCTTCATCCTCGGTCCAAACGGGGCGAGGTGGGGTGGGGCCCCGCTTTCCCCCGGTCCACTGCCATCCATTTAGTTCTGTTTTTGTGCCTTCAAAATCACCAAGTGCTCTCCAAGAATTTCCTGAAAAAATGCATTTTTCTAGATTTTTTAAAGATATTACCAATACAAATACCGATAACCATACAAATGTAAATGTGTGGCACATGCAGAACAAAAGATGTGGAATGTGGCCAAAGTGATATCAGTTACCTTTCCAACGTCATTCCTTCCCAAATCAAGAAAAAAATGAAAGATTTAAAGGAAAAATATTTATTAAAACTACCAACAATATATGTATATATATGTATGTACATATTCAGAAATAAAAAATTAATTGATGAGAAAGACTTGCAGAGACATTCATCTCCACTTCCACTCTCAGGCATAATCAATCACAAATTAATAAGCACCCAAAAAAATTAATGAAAAAAATGATAAAAAGAAGAGGGAGGGAGAGAATGTACCCCATACATGAAAACAACGGTCTGATCCACGATACGAAAGACCTGGGGAGTAGCATCTACCTCTCTCTCTCTCCTTACATGCAGAAGGAAATCTTCTTCTAGAATGGGATTAAGAGGGGAAACAACTTACCTCATCAAGCATGGAAATAAGCCGATTCTTCTTCTTCCTGTACTCGTTATGATCTGCAAAACACCATCCAGAAAAGATCTAGAATTATCCCCCAAAAGAACACATAAAATTTGCATTCAGTATTTAGCATTTCCATCCATCACAAAGAAAAACAACAGTATTAATCAACAGAACAAAAAAATGCATAAGAAGACATATATCCAATCTTCTGCAATGCAGAATCATATCGGAAAAAACCCAAAATCGACAGGAAACCCAAAAAAAATTGTAATGGAGGACCCATCACCATCTTCATATGCACCCAAATTTGACCCAGCGATTCCCGATCTCCCGATCCTATTCATGAGATCCTGACCTCCACAACACGCCTCACCACCCTCCCCATTCACATTCATCATCTTTGACGCTAACCACGGGCCTCGCCTCCTGTCGATGCAGAAGCACCCGACATGAATCTCCGTCGAAGCCCTCAATACCTCAAAGGAACCCCCTTCCAGCAGACACGAACGCAACAAAAAAAACTTAATCCCGTAGCAATAACTCTTCCCGGACGCGCATTCGCAGCCGGAAACCCTAACGCATCCTCCCGAAAATGCGATCATCATCGCTCATGAAACCATATGCGAACAGTTCTCCGAGATTCCCGACCACCATGAGGGAAATGCATCCCTGCCGAAGAAGAAGAAGATAGAGAACTACCTTGGAAAAGGGATGGGGCTCTCTTTCTTGACGAGAAGGAAGGGAGAACAGATTTGTTCTAAAGAGAAGGGGTGGAGGAAGGAGGAGAAGAAAATGGGGAATGAATCGATTACCTGAGAATGTGGGGGTTCAGGCATTGTTTGATGCGTTTGGAGCTGACATTTCGGGGGATTTTTGGTGGAAATGAAAAACATGGGAGGGAAAAACAATGTTTTCCCCTCCCACCAATCAATTAGAAAGATTCGAGAGTATGCGAAGCCGGTTATATGCCCCCCAAGACGCCCGTTAGCGACAGTGCGTGTTTGGGGTCTCAATGAGCCTCACGTATATAACCTGAGGGGGCTCGTATCATGTATTTTTCGACATCACTTAGCATCGTAATTTAGTGCAATTGCAATCACATAAGTGTCCTTTCCCGCTATTCTTGGCATGAAACGACAGTTCAAGAAGGTGACAAAAATGTTCTTCATTCAAAAAAAGAAAAATGACGGTTCAAGATCCTCCATCTAGAAAATTGAATGATGTTAACTCATTAAGTCCAAACATTCCATTTTTGTCCTAAGCAATAAACTTTTGCATCATCAGCTATAACAGGAGCTTCATTTGACGACGCACTTTTTGTCGTTGTCTGCTGTCATCGGACCATCCTTTATCGTCGTCTGCTGTCGTCGGAGGATTCTTTACTATTGTCTATGTCGTCGCACCCTTTATCATCGTCTGCTGCCATCGAAGCTCTCTTTTCTGTCGTCTATTGTCATCGGAGCATCATTTATCGTCAACCGCACAGTGGCAACATCGTTGCCACCATCAGCTGCATCTACCTTCTGGGTGTTTCTCTTCCATTGTCGGATTACCAAGGTTTGGTTGTGCAAACAAATCGATTTGTAAATATGAATGTTAAATCTTACAAATGGTTTTACTATTCATGCTAAATAACACCTATTTTCATACTGAAACAAATCGATTTGTACATATCCACCTTCTAGTCGTCCAAAAATAGTTAACATGATTTGTTCTTATGAAGGCCAAACATTTCAACGATGTGAAATTATGAAGGCTAAATTTCTATAACGATTTGTACGTTCGATGTAGCAACGATTTATACATTTGAAACAGTAACGATTTAATGAAACTACCACGATTTATACTTAAGTTTGATAAATCTTACAACAATGTATATGTATGAAGCCAAACGTTACAACGATATATACTTATAAAGTTGTGATTTATACAATGATTTGTAAGTTTGAAGTAGCAACGATTTATACATTTAAAGCACTAGCGATGTGTATTTATGAAGTTACCTTGATTTGTACTTAAGTTTGCTAAATCTTACAACGATATTTATTTATGAAGCCAAATATTGTGACGATTTCTAATGTTGGTAATTGTGTAACGAATGAGATAATTTGTATTATTATATACTTGAGGAGGCAGTTATAACATGTAATGATGTGGTTAAATTTATGTGTTGTGCATATTAGCAATGTCTAAAGCTCGTCACACAAGAAATTCTCTTTCGTTCTATGGGATGAATATTAGAGAAGTTATCTGTCAGTCCAATCTGTATGGGCATTATGAAATGTACCAAAATATAATGAAGATTGAGAATGATAAAAATAGGAACAATGTATTGGAATTGTATTATGCGGAGGATTATCCATCAGATATTGAGGATGGAGAGCAAAGGAAGGTTGAGGAAAAACTAAAGATGATGAAGAAGAAGAAGGATGACAAAGAGAAGGAAAAACAAAGAATGAAGGAGGAGGAGAATGAAAAGTAAAGGCAAAGGAAGAAGGCGGAGGGGGCTGGAATGAAAAGAAAGAAGGAGGAGGAGAAGAGGGAAAGGCAAAAAAAGAATAAACTGAAGGAGGAGAGGGAAAGGCAATTGAAGAAGAAGAAGGAGGAGGAAGAGAAGAAAAGGCAACTGATGAAGCAGGAATATTTTGAAAAACAAATGAGGATAAGGCAAATGAAGAAGGAGGCGGAGGAGAGGGAAAGAAAAAAAAAGAATAAGGAGAGGGAAAGACAATTGAAGAAGAAGAAGGATGAAGAAGAGAAGAAAAGGCAAATGATGAAGATGGAAGAGGAAAGGCAAAGGAAGAATCATCAGGATGAGGAAGAGAAGGAAAGACAAAGGAAGAAGAAGGACAAGGAAGAGAAGGAAAGGCAAAGGAAGAAGAAGGAGGACGAGAAAGATAAGGAAAGGCAAAGGAAGGGAAAGGAGGATGAGAAAGATAAGGAAAGAGAAAGAAAGAAGCGGGAGGAGGAAGAGAATGAAAGGGAAAGGAAAAAGCAGGAGGAGGAAGAGAAGGAAAGCAAAAGGAAGGAAGAAATTAAAAAGCAGAGGAGGGAAGCGATGGAGCGAAGGATGGAAGAAAGTAGAAGAACAATGAAAGGCGGCTGAGCAACAAGAATAGTAGGGGATAAAGCGGAGAAAACTGTGACCAAGGTACGTAAATTAATCCTGTCTGTCATGATTTACTATGATAGTGATTACTATATATAGCGATTATTGTAATAACGATTAATGTATAGCGATTACTGTGAACGATTTACTGTGATAGGTATTACTATGTATAGCGATTACTATTATAGTGATTACTATGTATAGAGATTACTATGTATAGTGATTATTGTGTTAGCGATTACTGTGATAGCGTGTGTGCAATGATTATTATTTATAGCGATTACTATGTAGAGCGAGGTGTAGAAGTATAAATGGGACTAATTTGCAATTTATACGAATAATATGTTATTTTATATTATAGGAAGGTCAGAAGAGAAGTAGAGCACCTGGTGAAAAGCTCGGAGGGCGGTATCAATGACTTGTAGTTTTATCGTGGTATGGACAGTTGAGTGAATATCAGAATGATCGATTACGAAATATGCACTTCGGCAGCCTTCTGGACCAGCATTATTTTGAAACCTGTTGGAACATCATGACCCACCTAGTAAATAAGTAGAATCATCAGACAAACACATTCCAGTTTGATTCTTTTGAGATCACCATGACCCTAGAAGATGTGGCGCGGATTACTGGCCTTAAATGTCATAGAAGTGTTAAACTATTACGGGATTCAAACTATAACGCAAGGAAAAAGTGCACGACCCTTCTAAGAATGTCGATGGACGACTAGAGTCAATATATTTCTGGTGGAAACAATTCAACATCGATGAAAGTTTCTTCTTTATGTAATAAATGCGAAGGCCGGTCTGCTACATGTGCATCTAAAAGAATTGACCAAGAGTTGCGCGGCTTCCTTCTTTATTTTTTTTATCTTACTTTATTTTCTAATTGTTCTGGTTTGAAAATAAATGACTTATGACTGCAGTTCTTGAAAGACTTAGATGAAATCGACAATTATGCATGCGGTGCTGCTATGCTCGCACACTTATACAGTCAACTTTACCGTGTGAGTAAGGGTATGAAAATCGTCGGGGGGTTTTGACCATTTGTTCAGGTATTTGTTTATTACATATTTAGTACTTGTAGACTAAGCTCGTTGAAGGTTGTAGTGTTACTAATATAGTGTTTTTGTAGGCGTGAGCGTGGGAGCATATTGTCGCATTGTGTCCTCAGTGTGGCCCTGCGATTTGTGATTTTTCAAAGAACGATCGATGGGCTAGAATAAATGTCAAGGAGGATAATGCTAAGTTCATTTTAGATGGTCTGCAACTAAATGAGGTAAATGGTTTAAAATCATTTACAATCGTTTCAGCATTTATCATTCAATAGTATAAATCGTTGAAATGTTTAGCATTCTTAAGTAATCATCGTTGCAGGATTTGATCTTCGTTAGTACAAATTGTTATCGCTTTAGCATTTATCTTTCAGTAATGTAAATTGTTGTAATCGTTTGCATTCTTAGTAATAGTCATTGTAACATATTTAGCACTCATTATTATAAATAATTTTTATATTTAACATTCATTAGCATGAATAATTGTCCATACCTAAACCATAATCTCCAATGTACAAGTTGTGTGGAGACCGTATGGAGATGGGGAGGACAAGGACCAAGAGCTTGTTGCTGAGGGTGCAAGACTGTTTGACCGCGATATTTGACTGTTTAGCAATTATGAAGTCGAGTTGCAGCATGGTAGTTGAGTTCTTCTATAATCTGGCTTAGGACAGTCTATCCCAAAGAATCCTGTGGAAGTTAGAAGGAAGATGAATAGTGGTGGGGTCAAGAACACGAATTGTCATGAACGCTATAGGGAACAATTGGATAACTGAAACAAAAGAGGTGTCCATGCCATAGCGTATGATTATAAAGAACGACAATATGATCCCAACTATTTTCAAAAATATTGGAAACCCATGCGTCGAAATCTGGAGATTGAGAATATTGAGAACCCATGCCTCTCTGTTGTCCCCCATCATGTCGCATCCCAACATAGAAAACATGTCTTTCATCTCCCTCCGGCTACAACAATGATTACCTCAATTACAGTACACGATGAGGAGCGAACACAGCTTATAAAAAAGAACGTAGTCTCTGACACAAGGTTTGAGATATTGGAGAGGGAGAATAAGTGTTGAGAAACTCTGTTTTGATGTCACATAATATAATACACTGTCTTATTTGATTTCATATAATATGATAATATGTCTTCTTGAAAAATGTTATATTATGACTGGATATGCTTTGCCATATATCTAACGAGTATTTGATGCAAGGATATCTCACTCAAAAAGGATGGAGACCTCCTGTTCAAGTACAACTATGGTGCAATCATACTCCTTGAAGAAAAAATTTGTTGATCCATGCATTCCTAAAGACCATCTAAAATGATCGGCGACCTCAAGTTGAAGATTTTTTCTTCTTTAGAGTCATATGTAACAGAACCTTCAGAAGCATGCATATTGCATATTACATACTCATTCATAAAAGCTATTTCATAAAAGTATACGATAGTTTCAAAAAGCTCCTTTTTGAAAACAAATAATTGTACCTTCTTACAACCCTTTATGAAAAAGGTATTTTGACATGATTTCAAAATGTAATAATTGTACCTTATATCATATACAAGACAACTTGAAAAGTAATGATTTTAAAAGTAGGAAAAAGACAAAACATGAAATCGGCAACACAAAGAAAAACAAATATAATATGTTTTGAAAAGACTCTAGTTACCTTCTTTAAAGAAATGATTTCAAATATAGGAAAAAGACAAAACATGAAATCGGCTACACAAAGAAAAACAAATATAATATGTTTTGAAAAGACTCTAGTTACCTTCTTTAAAGAAATGATTTCAAATATAGGAAAAAGACAAAACATGAAATCGGCTACACAAAGAAAAACAAATATAATATGTTTTGAAAAGACTCTAGTTACCTTTTTACAAATCCATAGAATGTCGACTTACTTGAAGTCATCATTCTCTTTGTATAGCATTAAATACCTCCTGTAAGAAATCTTTGTTAATATCCTTCTTAAGAATGTCGACTTACTTGAAGTCTTCATTCTCTCTGTAGACTTTGAAAAACACATCATAAAGAAAACTCTTGATATGACTATGTACAAATGTTATCATCGCAAAATTTTTAACCTTTTGCAAATCAAACTGACCTTTAAAAAAGATTTTGAAAATAACTCGCCTCCGTTTTTAAAATGCGGGAAAATTCCGAAGAATGGGACTCGCCTGTCGGTACGAGGTTCAACCGTTCCTGCCACCTTTAACAGGGGTAATTGAACCAAGGATCAATCTTATGCTCTACTTTATTCAACTTGTCTAAATCATATTCTAATTTCTAAATGCACATAGAATCAGGCATGTGCTATGAATTTTGAGAAAATGCATCTTTTGAAAACATGATGTTTGCTTTGAATGATTGAAATATTTAGAAAATATAAATCTTGGAAAATCGTGAATTGGGATTTGAAATATACTTCTGAGAGAAATAAAAATCGATTTTGAGGAATCCTTTACATTTGGTGAAAATCGATTCTGAGAGACTTGGTTTCTCTGAATTCAAACTTTGAAATTGAAATTCTAACTTAGAAAATTTGAATTTGGAGCTTAGGAAATACTTGAAATATCATTGGCAAATCCATATTCTTTTGAATAAGACTTAGAAAAATTCTAACTTCAAACTTTGAAATTGACTGCATAACTTTGGAAAATTGAGTTTATGAACTTGAAAAACACTTGAAATATTCTTTTGAAATTCAATGCTTTTGGGAAAATCGATTTTGCTATAAGACTTGGGAGATTTTGAGGAAATGAACTTCTTTGAATTGAGATTTGAATTGGAATTGGCAAATGCATGAAATGAATGAATATGGATTTGAGGAATTGAGAAATAGTTTTTGTATTTTTGAGAAATGCAGTGCATTTTTGAAGTTAGCCTAAGAGTGTAGGCTGAATGTGGCTAATGTGAAGATCATAAATCTGGGTATCATTCGTATTCTGACTATGGCCATAAATACAAATTCCACCAAGTTTATAAACTTCATAAAAGCTAGTGCATGTGCCATTCGTGTAGACCATGGTGAATTTGTAAAAATATGCATGAATCATCATCCATCACACATTAAAATTATAAAAATAAACTATATGCAATGCAACCTAAGCTAAGCAGGAAATGTAAATTCTTATTCCGAAGTTTAATTACAAATTACATCACTATTGAAATTTAAATACATGAAAAATAAAGTCTTCAATGTACCTGCAAAACTAGAAAACTTGGTTAATGAAAATATGTTGGCTTTTCTAGATTTATCCAGTAATATCTAGAAATTACTGGATTTTGCTAGATATAAGCCTTTTCCTTGATTCCCTTAAATAAAAATGATAAAATATGAAATAAAATGGAATAAATAAGGAAGATAAGATATGAAATTTTGAAATTGGGGTCCAAATGACCAAAATACCCCTAATAACATGACTATGGCCTTGAAATTAGGGTTTTTTAGAAAGATATTTGGATAAAATGCAAGTTTTGAAATTTGAATGGAATAAGCTAAGCTAAATATGATGTGACATGATTAAAAATATGGAAATTAGGGTTAAGGATTTCGAAATTGAGGTCAAATGACCAAATTGCCCCCGATAGCAAGACTATGGCCTTGAAATCAGGGTTTTCTGAAATAGATTTTGGTAAAAACTTAGGTTTTGTGCACTAAATGAAATAAAATGAGCATCAAATTAAACCTAAAGCATCCTAATATGATTATGAACATGATTAAACCCTAAAAATATATGCTTATGCACGAAAATCCAATAATATCACAAAAACTGTGATTTTAGCAGTGTTTTTGGATCTTTCAGGAACCCGATTTTGCAATTTGCTTAATTCAGAGATCAAATGGATTCCAAAATCCATAAAAATTGGTACCTGCACTTGTTATAACCCCAATGTCTAATTGGAATTATAAAAATAATTTTTTGACATTGAATTAATCCGAAAATTGCATTAAACCCTAAAAATATGCTATTTTTGACCTAATTCACCAACCAGTCTCAGTCCAAGACCTAAACCAGGGGACAAATCTCCATGAAAATCCATGAAATTTTACAGAGACTAACTAAGAAGAAAAACAGAGATTTCCCAATTTACAGATCGGAAAAATCATCTACGGTTAGGGAGAAACCCTTCCGGCAATCTGAGCTAAAATATATCACTTTTAACAGGGATTAAAACGGCTACTTCAGATTTAAAATACAGACATAAATAGCAATCCTAAACAAAAAACTCTGAACTTTTAGTGGTGAACAGTAGACAGAAAAATAACAATACTCACTTCTTACAGATCTAAAATCGGATCTGTGGTTTGGGATTTATGACTAACACAAGTCTGATTAGGGTTTTGGTAAACCCTAACGAGTTTTAAATTTAAAAACAGATTCTCTGAAAGGAAAAAAATATTAACTGTGATCAAAAAATCCGAAAATTTCGCAGCAGACAGATCTACTCAATGTGAATCCATAGCACTTTACAGATCTAAAATCGAATATGAGATGAGAGAAATATCATCACAGCAAGTTACCTTCTTGATTTTAACCACGATTTTAAAGCTTTAAAAACCCGGTTTGATGTCTGATTTTTTTGATAGGGTTCCCGAGATCTAAAACCTCTGATTTTTCTACAGTAACTCAATAACTCATGCATGCATCACATATAAAAAAATCAGAAATAAACAATGAGTACTTCAATCCTAAATAACATTATATTTACTGTTCTAAACCTAAAACACACAGAAATTTAAGAAACTTGAAAAACCATGCATTAACTAATGTAAATCAATAAAATAAACCATAAAACAGTAAATAAAAATTATTTCTATGCTATAGAACGTAAAACAAACATGAATAAACCATGAAAATAAAATAAAAATAGGGAATCAATGGCTGGAATTTGATATCACCTTTAAAACATAGATTTAACCCATTAAAAGAATAAATCATATATTTTATTGGTTAATAATGTAAAGAATCATATTAAAATCAACTCTAATGGATTAAAATCTCTGTGAATCACATAAAACAGGGTTAGATCACCTTCTTGGATCGTTCTTGCTGATTCTTGATGGTTCTTGAGGTTAAACCATGGTTGGATCTTCATATGGAGGGGTGTCCAAGCCTAGATCTAGGTTTAAATCATTAAAAACACTAAATAAAATATTAAAAATTGAAGAAATTATTTACCTTGGAGTTGCAGCAATGGAGGAAGGCTGGAGAGGAGAGAGAAGCTCCAAGAATTCAATAGGAGGTGGCTGGATTTGGACTCTGGGACAGAGTCCTGATCGGACTGAAACTTTCAAAAGTTTGAGAAATTTGATGAATAAAGGAATTCAGAAGCGACACCATCTCAATGAGCCTCATCTGTGAATTGAAATTGATTAAAATTTGAATTTGAAATGAATCTAGATTGTTTTCTGAGAAAATATTTCGAAATATAAAGTCCCGGGGTTGGAAAATGACAGAGTATTGAATAAAACCCAGGTTTTAAAATTGATTTTGAAATAAAAGCTTTAAAATTCAAATCTGGATTGAATGTTTTGAAAGCTGGAGTGCTGGATCTCAAGAATGAGATGCAATGTCATGCAATGCTATGCAATGCAACGAAATGGTATGCCGAATGCATGCAATGATATGCAATGACACATGAAATGTAAGTACTGGATGAGGGTGAAAATTTGGGGTGTTTACAGATGCCCCTCTTTGCTACTAAGCCGGTTGTAAGCCGAGCTTAGTGGCAAAGAAAAACACATCAAATTCAGATTATAAAAATGCCCCAGTTAGATGAATCTGACTGGGTATGAAAGAATTAGTTCAAGTGATGATGGTAGATATGAAATGGAAAATAAGTTGAAAATTTTATTTCAAAAGAAATGAGATTCAGGTTTTGCCCTTAACCTGGATGGGACGGGAAATACCTCGTATGGAACGAAGCTCAGGCTTAACCTTTATTATTCTGATTGGGAAATGAAATACCTCATCACGTGAGGCTCAGGTTTGTACCCTTAACCTGATTGGGCAGAAAATGTAATACCTCATCAAAGGAGGCTCAGGTTTATACCCTTAACCTGATTGGGCAGAAAATGAACAGAATCCTCGAAAGAAGAGACCGTGATGGAACTTTCGGATTTCCGCACAATGAATCCGATAAGGGTTTTGCAAAAGGAAGGAAATTGGAGTCCCTAAAGTTTGAAAAGGGATTGATTTTGGGCGTCTCATTGCTGAGACTAATTAACTTTTGAAATTGTCTTTTGCTGGAATTGGTAGCTTAACCTCAAGCCGAAATTGGGCTGTCTATGGTGGGACAGTGGGGTCACTAGGAAGTGTGCGAATCTGAGAGCCCGTGCGCTCAGATTATACCGAAGAAGGGAAGGAATCTTGAAAACTCCCGTTATCAAGTCCTAAAAAAGGATGGTGTCAGGATGCGCCAAAGATGAACCCCAAGCTCTCGCTTCATGCCAGGATAACTAGAAAATATTGTCAGAATGTTGAAAATTGTTGTTGATTCAAAATAATTGAAAATGATGCACATTGTTTTGAAAGTATTCCTTCTTTTCTACCTGAAGTATTATCTCCGACTGAGCTTAACTTCGTAGAATCAAGATTCGAATTCAAATTGCTTGCGATTGACTTTCTTTCAAGGAAGCTATCAATTTCCTTGATATGGACGAAAAAGAAAGTATTCTTGATATTGCGAGAGCTATTGGTGAAAGAATATTGATAAAAGAATTTCACAAAATTAAAGAAGATTCTTGATAGATTTGGCAGTCTGATATCCTGGGATTCTTTTCTCATGATGATCTTTCTGCACTCTTTTTTTTAGCAGATTGGAGCTCTCTTGGATTTTTCGGGAATTACATCCTCCTTCATTTTGGAGATGTCCTGACTTGTCTCTCTCTTTTTTTTTTGGAAGGGTACATCACAAACTCCTTCATCTCAGAGATGTTCTGATCCTTCTTTTCTCTCAGGGATTATCATGATGATTATTGGCTCATTGGTTGGGAATCTCTTGATGATAGCAGAAATTAAATACCTTTTAGGGTTTGTCGGTAGGCTCATCACACTCGCCTTCATCTCGACGGTGATCTGAACTTTTCCTGGAAGGATCTGTCACAAACTCCGTCATCTTGGAGATGATCCAAATCTTCTTTGGCCCCGGGGGTCGACTCGCTTAATTCGCCTTCATCTTGACGACAATTGAGAGATCTCTTTTGTAGATATTTAATTGCAGCTTAGGTGATTGAGGAGATATGGAGATTGAGTGGATTTTTTTGTATCACCCAGGATATTTCGACTGCTTTATTTTTCAAGAAAGGTCTTTAAAAATGTGCCATTGACTGCGATCAATATCAATCACTTATGGCTTTGCAACATCATTGAGTTTTCTTTACTGGCCATATCGCGGATTTATTCTTCATCCTTTTGGTTGGCCAATAGAAAGATTTTGAACTTTGAATCCTTTTTCGCGAAAGCTTTGTCCTTTCGGAAGTAATACTGAGGGTATTCTGAGGTAATAATTTTGTGCAATAAAGATTTTTGAAATCAACAAATATTTAATGACAAATTGGCAAAACTTTTTTGAAATCCTTTTGTGAAAGCGAGCATTTGAAGCACAACGCAACACATCCATGACAGAAATTCTCTTCTCCTTTCCCCAAAGGACAAGATTCAGAAATTGGAATTTGGGAATTACTCCTCTCTTCCCTAAATAGGAGGTGTTTGCAAAACGAACTTTCGAAGAGAAATTAAGCTTTCGAAGAGAAATTAATCTTTCGTCAAAACTTCCTAACATTAGGCTTCTCTTATGGAAAGGGGGCCGGAATTGGTGAGGTTGGTAAATTGGTCATGAAGAAACGAGTTCATCACACTCTCCCTGAAAAGAGGGTCCTTCATGATGAAATGGCCTAGTCTGAAATTATGGGGCCACAAGGAAAGCAAGTCTCCGTCAAGTCTCTCCCTATAAAAAGGGTTCCTTGTGTGAAATTTGGAATTTTGTTTTGCAAACGGTTCACAAAGACACGAGTCCCTTCAAACTCTCCCTGAAAAGGGGCTAAGTGAACGAATTGGATAGCATGCGAAAAGAGCGAGCTCCCTTGAACTCTCCCTATAAAAAGGATCTCTCGCAAGAATATTTTTTTTTTGGAATTGGGTATTGGGTGACCAAAAGGTCAAAATTTGGAAATTGGAATTTTGAAATTTGATATTTGATATTTGAAATTGGAAATTGGAAATTGGAAATTTGGAAATTTGGAAATTGATAATTGGAAATTGGAAATTGGAAATTGGAAATTTGGAAATTGATAATTGGAAATTGGAAATTGGAAATTGGAAATTGGAAATTGGAAATTGGAAATTGGAAATTGGAAATTGGAAATTGGAAATTGGAAATTGGAAATTGGAAATTGGAAATTGGAAATTGGAAATTGGAAATTGGAAATTGGAAATTAGAAATTGGAAATTAGAAATTGGAAATTTGGAAATTGATAATTGGAAATTGGAAATTGATAATTGGAAATTGGAAATTTGGAAATTGATAATTGGAAATTGGAAATTGGAAATTGGAAATTGGAAATTGGAAATTGGAAATTGGAAATTGGAAATTGGAAATTGGAAATTGGAAATTGGAAATTTGGAAATTGATAATTGGAAATTGGAATTTGATGAGTGGTCAACACGAGGACTGAACTCAAGAGGTCGACTGACATGACCATTCAGTGGAATACTAACACGAGTGCTCGATTTTGAAAAGATACCGGTATGCATACCGGTTTAAAAATGTACCAGTTTGGATACTGGATTTTGGTTCAGTTCTGGTGATTGTCTTTCAATCTTGAATCGTTAGGAATTGTGATGGGATTGATAGTTGAAATCTCAATACTGACCAGATTGTTATTAATGTGATTGTATGCAAATGAATGCAAATTGATGCACATGAATGCATAAGTGCGTGAAATGAGAGATTTGTTTATCCTGCCTGCATATAGGATATTTGTAGATAAAAACAAAATTTTAAAATGCCCCAGTGTAACTGGGAAAAAGAATTTTGATTATTATTGAAGAAAATTTGGAAGAATTACAAAGAATAGGGAATTGTTCAAGTATAAATTTTTTTCAAATGTCGAGCATTGATGGGATCTGGTAATTCTATTCCATCAGCATTGATGAGCCGATATGAATTGCGAGGTAGTGCCTCTTTGACAACATAAGGACCTTCCCAATTTGGCGCCCATTTGCCACCCGGGCGGTGCCTGAGATAAGCTGTTGATCTGAGCACTAGATCATTGACCTGAAATTTTCTCTCAATGACAGATTTTGCATATTGTCGGGCTATCCTCTGGCGATAGGATTGAGCATGCTCTGCTGCTCTGAGCCTTCTTTCATCGAGCAAATCAAATTGTACCAGTCGTTGTTGCTGATACTGATCAAGAGGTAATTCTAGAAGTGATGCAAATTTCAGAGCAGGTTTCTGAACATGTAGAGGCAGTACTACTTCAGTTCCGTAGACAAGTTCTGATGGATTAGCATTCATTGGAGTTCGAATGGTGGTTCTGTATGCCCATAATTCATCGTGAATCTTTTCATGCCAGTCACGACCCGTTTCTAAAGTTCGCTCCAGGATTCGAATCAGAATCTTGTTGGTGGCCTCTGCCTGACCATTCCCTTGAGGATAATAAGGAGCGAAAAAATGATGATGAATTTTGAACTTTGAGCAGAATGTCCTCATTCTCTCATTCTTGAAATGACTGCCATTATCCGACACAATATCATGCGGTATACCGAAACAGCAAAGGATATTCTTATGGATGAAAGAAACCACGTGTCGACCTTCTACTGTGCGTAGAGTGACTGCTTCTACCCATTTAGTAAAGTATTCTGTTGCGGCAAGAAAATATTTATGGCCATTGGAGGCTGAAGGAGTGATGGGGCCTACAACATCGAAAGCCCACATGGAAAATGGCCATGGCGAGACGACAGATTGCAAGTATGTCGCTGGCGCATGTATGGAAGGCGCATGCATCTGACATTGAACACACTTCTTCACAAAACAATAGCAATCTTGTTGCATAGTTCTCCAATAATATCCTGCTCGGATGATTTGTTTGACGAGAGTCTGATAGCCAACATGACCACCGCAAATGCCTTCATGTGCTTCTTGCACAACTTCTTTGGCTTCTTCTTCGTCCAAACATCTGGAATACTCAGAACTGAATCCACGACGATAAAGGACGTCGGCAAGAATAAAATATCGAGCAGACATGCGTTGAATTGCTCGCTGCTCTCTCTTTGATAATTCTAGAGGAAATTCGTCAGTTTTAATGAAATTCTTGATATCATGATACCAAGGCTTCTTCTTCTGCTCAGCCTGGTTTATCTGCTCTACTGGGACGAAAGCGGGTTGATCAAGTCTGCCAATTTCAAATGAGCGACAAGATTCTCCACTCCTGAAAGACATGATGGATCCCAGATTAGCTAAACTGTCTGCAACTTGATTGAAATCTCTCTTGATATGGAAAAGTTGGAATTGTTCGAATTTGTTGGCAAGAGCTGAGACAATCTTCTGGTAAGGAAGTAATTTCTGATCTTTTACTTGCCATTCGACTAGGACTTGATTGACGACGAGCAAGGAGTCGCCATAAGCATGCACTCTTTTGACATTGAAATCCTGTAGAATTTTCAGACCTTGTATCAAAGCTTCATACTCGGCCATATTGTGAGTGCACTGAAAATCCAGTTTGAGAGAAAAGGGAATCATCTCTTTCTCTGGTGTGATTAGCAGAATTCCGATTCCTATGCCTGCCATATTCTTGGAACCGTCGAAGAATGAATTCCAAATTGAGGATTGTTGAATATTGCAGATCCGCTCATCGGGGAAATCATCCTTAGCTTTAACATCCTCTGCTAGAGGAAAATCTGCTAATTGGTCTGCAATTGCTTGGCCTTTGATAGATTGCTGAGAGACATATTCCAAGTCGTATTGCATTAATAGAACTTGCCATTTGGCGATTCGTCCGCTGAGAAATGGTTGTTCAAGAACGTACTTGAGAGGATTTAATTTAGATAGAATCTTGACTTCAGACGCCAATAGATAATGTCGCAATTTTTGACACATCCATACCAGAGCTAGGCATGTCTTCTCTATCTGAGAGTATTTCTTCTCGTAATCAATAAAGGTCTTGCTCACATAGTAAATGGCATGTTCTATCAAGCTGCCTTCTTCGTGTTATGCCAAGAATCCGCCGCAAGCAACTTGATTAACTGAAATGTATAGCAATAGGGGTTTCTCTAATTCTGGCGGCTTTAAAACAGGAGGATTGAGAAGATATTTCTTGATGCGTTCGAACGACTGCTGACACTCTGGTCCCCATTCGAACCTCACTCCTTTTCTGAGCAGATGATTGAAAGGCTCACACCTCATAGCCAAATTGGAAATAAATCGCCGAATTGATTGCATACGTCCTTGAAGACTACGCAATTCTTTGAGATTAGTCGGGGGCGGCATGCCAATGATAGCTTTGGCCTTAGCGGGATCCATTTCTATCCCCTTCTTGCTGACCAAGAAGCCTAGCAACTTGTCTGATTCGACTCCAAAGACACATTTTTGTGGATTGAGTCTTAGCTTGTAAAGAATGAGTCGCTTGAAGACTTGATTGAGAGCTTCGATGTGATCTTCCTCTTCTTTGGATTTCACCAGAATATCATCGACATATGCATCCATAGTCTTGTGCATCTGATCATGAAATATAACGGCCATAGCGCGCTGATAAGTGGTTCCAACATTCTTAAGCCCAAAAGGCATAACCGTGTAACAGAAAGTGCCCCATGGCGTGGTAAAGGATGTTTTGGATTGGTCACGAGCGTCCAACTTGATTTGATTATATCCGGAGTATCCGTCCATAAAGGAGAACATTGCATGCCCGGCTGTGCTATCGACTAAAAGATCAATGTTTGGGAGCGGATAGTCATCTTTCGGAGTGGCTTTATTGAGATCACGGAAGTCGATACAGATTCGCACTTTCCCATTCTTCTTAGGAACTGCTACGATATTCGCCAACCAATCCGGGTAATCAATTGCTCGAATGAATCCTGCTTTAAGCAGATCCTCAAGTCCTTCCTTGACCTGTTGCTCGATTCGAGGATCCATTTTTCTCAACTTCTGCTTGACTGGTTTCGCCTCAGGCTTCAAAACGAGGCGATGTTCCACCAATTTTGGATCTAAACCTGACATATCCTCATAGGTCCATGCGAATATTTCTTCAAGCTGCTTGAGGAAATTAGTGAGCCTTTCTTTCTCTCTTGGGCTCAAACCACTGCCAATCTTGAGAATTCTAGGATCGTCTTCTGATCCGATATTGATATCTTCAGTCGGATCTTGAACTAAGGATGATGGCTCATCTTGCTTCTGAACAGATGCAAATTTTGGCAGTTCCTGAAGAGCTGAATCGAACTCTGCGGATTCTTCTGACTGCTTTGCAGTTTGACTACATTCTATTTTTTATTCTGATCTGATGAATTATTACTGATTTCGAACAAGCTTTTGGATTAAAGACGAGCTTCTTGATAGATCAGGAAGGCATTCTGAAAATTGGAGGATAAATTGATTTAGGGAAATTGCTCATCATGAAATAAATTGCTTTTATTGAAAATAATTGGAAAGATGAAAGAGCAGAATGATTTCAATTTTGTGAAGATTTAATACTGAGGAGTAAAGAGACAAATGGCACCAAGATAGACAAAGGAAACTGGCAACTTTATTGAAAGATAGAATTAATCAAAATGACAATGATGAAAATGAAATGGGATATCATCCCGACAAAAGAATAGAAAAGGAAAGACAAAGGAATTCTTCTAATGCGCTCCCTTAATGAAAACAGTCCCTTTCTGAGATCTTCGGCCATTAAAACCCAATCCGGCTCCCTTAAGGTAGAATTGATGGTTAGGCTTTTGAAAGAAATTTTGATTGGAGGAAAATATTTATTGAGAATTTTGGTAGACAATTGAAAGAGCATCCCATTACTAGGGATTGAGTCGTCGCTGGGATTACGACAATTGCGTTGCTATTCTTTGCAAAATAAGCAACTGGAAATATGCCTTGTTACCTAGGCGAGGTCGTCAAACCAAAGTGAAATGTAAAATAAAGGAATTTTATTGAGGGGAAAAACATGATTTTATCAATAATACACTTGACAGAGGGGAGGGGGACAAACAATTTTCCACCACTCCGGATAATCAGAAGATACACGAGGACCAGGAAAAATAGTAAGACTAACAAAGGAATCTCAGCCATGCCTGGTAGAATGGTATGCTCCGGACCACTGATCTGATGTGAGATCGAATTCTGGCAGAACCCCTGATAGTGGACGAATCTCTACGCGCTTCTGCCTCTGAGAGAACTGCCTGACGCACCGCTCTGGATGATAGTATGCGCAGAAAAAGGGACCAAGTAGCCTGAATCGCTTGCCATATGCATAAGTATATCTGGGAGGTGATTCCTGACGATCAAAGTAATCCCATACGACTTCTTTCTCCTGAAGGTTGTCGATCAGGAACCGGTATCGCGCAACTGGAAGAAGCTTTTCACCATTGTATCTGAATGAACTGGCTCGGGTTGGTACATGCCGGAGGAACCAAGACTGCAAGGCATAGGTGCACCCTTCGACTAGAATTGATTCTCCGAGTGCGAAACGAGTCAACCCTCGGTATAGAAAGGCGAGTGCGGCCATGGCTATCGAGAGGCGGCTGGTCTGTCGACTTTCCCATCTTCTTAGAAGCTGAACTATTCTGATATCCATGTAATTTCGTCCATCTAGAAAGAAAGCTAATCCTACCTTGCACAGAACCATCGCGTGCTGAATTCTCTCTCGAGCTGTCCTGGACAACGAGCTAACTTCCACAAATGTCCCATGCTGTCTGTAGATTTTGAGCAGGTCCACATATTCATTTTCATCTTCTTCAATCAGAGGCCAAGACTTGCATCCCGTCATGCGAGCTAAGGCATCTTTTGGGTCCAGACCCTTGACATTAATAAAAAACTGTTTCTCCAATGGATCTCCAGGCTGACCGGCTGGCTCGGGCAATCCCATAATCTCTGAAAATTCATCCATCAGTATTGTCATCTCGCCCCACGGAAACCAGAAGGTAGAAGTGCTCGGATTCCACCGCTCTGCTAGTGCATGGATCAAGTTGCCGTTGACTGTTTGCTTTCCCATTGCGGGCGCCAGTTCCAATCCACACTCGTCCAGATGGTCCGGAAACATACGAGAGAAGTTCTTGAACCATAAATAGTACCACCGGGGAAAGAAGGATCCGGTGCTGAGGACTCGATGTTCGGGAAGACTTTGTCGCACCTCGTAGGAGATGTGACCCTCAGGGAAGACTGAATCAAGCTGACTGGATGCCATCGGACTGGAAGACATGGAAATTGGAATAAGACTTGGAAAAATACAAGAAATTTGAGGAAAATGCAGGCAGGATAAAAATAAAGTAGGAAATTCGAGATCCAGAAGACAGGAAAGATGGGAAATCACCTGGAGTTTTGAAGGAAATTAAGGGAAATTTGAAAAATCGTCCAGGGTTTGAAGAAATAAATGGAAAATGAAGTATTTGAAAAATCATTCAAGGTTTAAAACATTGACAGTACATGGACATAGATTGGGGAATTTTGAGAAAATCGTCCAGTATTTTAGAAAATTGGGGAAAATATGGAAAGTAAAAAGGAAATAACATATTCAATCAAATTCTGCATAAACAAGTATGCACAAACAACATTCCCTAAAAGCTGACTCTAGATGCACAAATTTTGAAATGGCTGTAGGACCTTAATCCTAACTCTAAGGCTCAGATCATCTGTATCCAATCCAGTTATGCCTATATACTCAAGCCAAGGCTCAATGTATGTGGCATAAAATCAATTTCTCTAGTTCTAGGTTCAAGTTTTCCAACATCCTTGAGCACCTGTCGATATACGTTAGACTATGGCCCTTGGTACGTGACAGGGGGGTTTTCACCCAAATAGGTGGCCCAGTTGTGAGGCTATGTCCCAAACTATGGTTCTGGAAGAGAGCCCAACAACGTGAAGACCGGGACAATATAGGTAGGGTGATTTTTGAAAAACATGAGCACATGCAATCAAACAGAAGGCTCTGAGTCCTAAAGAGATAGAATTTTGAAATATTTGAAGAAGCAAACATTGTTTTCATACAATTCCTAAATTGAGGAGTGTTGTATTAGACCTAAGTCTATGTGAGCATGAATGATTCTCCTCAATATGGTCCTACCAAACCATACCTAGTCTATATGCATTCCATGTCAGCTGGGTTCAGGTCTAGGCTCCTAGGTTCACATGATAGCATAAATTAAAAGCTGACATTCCATGGAAATCGATTTTGACAATTTGAACTAAGTAGAGCATTAGATTGATCAGGCAAAGACAGGTCCCATCTCGGTCGCCAAACCTGTTATCATCGCAAAATTTTTAACCTTTTGCAAATCAAACTGACCTTTGAAAAAGATTTTGAAAATAACTCGCCTCCGTTTTTAAAATGCGGGAAAATTCCGAAGAATGGGACTCGCCTGTCGGTACGAGGTTCAACCGTTCCTGCCACCTTTAACAGAGGTAATTGAACCAAGAATCAATCTTATGCTCTACTCTATTCAACTTGTCTAAATCATATTCTAATTTCTAAATGCACATAGAATCAGACATGTGCTATGAATTTTCAGAAAATGCACCTTTTGAAAACATGATGTTTGCTTTGAATGATTGAAATATTTAGAAAATATAAATCTTGGAAAATCGTGAATTGGGATTTGAAATATACTTTTGAGAGAAATAAAAATCGATTTTGAGGAATCCTTGACATTTGGTGAAAATTGATTCTGAGAGACTTGGTTTCTCTGAATTCAAACTTTGAAATTGAAATTCTAACTTAGAAAATTTAAATTTGGAGCTTGGGAAATACTTGAAATATCATTGGAAAATCCATATTCTTTTGAATAAGACTTAGTAAAATTCTAACTTCAAACTTTGAAATTGACTGCATAACTTTGGAAAATTGAGTTTATGAACTTGAAAAACACTTGAAATATTCTTTTGAAATTCAATGCTTTTGGGAAAATCGATTTTGCTATAAGACTTGGGAGATTTTGAGGAAATGAACTTCTTTGAATTGAGATTTGAATTGGAATTGGCAAATGCATGAAATGAATGAATATGGATTTGAGGAATTGAGAAATACTTTTTGTATTTTTGAGAAATGCAGTGCATTTTTGAAGTTAGCCTAAGAGTGTAGGCTGAATGTGGCTAATGTGAAGATCATAAATCTGGGTATCATTCGTATTCTGACTATGGCCATAAATACAAATTCCACCAAGTTTATAAACTTCATAAAAGCTAGTGCATGTGCCATTCGTGTAGACCATGGTGAATTTGTAAAAATATGCATGAATCATCATCCATCACACATTAAAATTATAAAAATAAACTATATGCAATGCAACCTAAGCTAAGCAGGAAATGTAAATTCTTATTCCGAAGTTTAATTACAAATTACATCACTATTGAAATTTAAATACATGAAAAATAAAGTCTTCAATGTACCTGCAAAACTAGAAAACTTGGTTAATGAAAATATGTTGGCTTTTCTAGATTTATCCAGTAATATCTAGAAATTACTGGATTTTGCTAGATATAAGCCTTTTCCTTGATTCCCTTAAATAAAAATGATAAAATATGAAATAAAATGGAATAAATAAGGAAGATAAGATATGAAATTTTGAAATTGGGGTCCAAATGACCAAAATACCCCTAATAACATGACTATGGCCTTGAAATTAGGGTTTTTTAGAAAGATATTTGGATAAAATGCAAGTTTTGAAATTTGAATGGAATAAGCTAAGCTAAATATGATGTGACATGATTAAAAATATGGAAATTAGGGTTAAGGATTTCGAAATTGAGGTCAAATGACCAAATTGCCCCCGATAGCAAGACTATGGCCTTGAAATCAGGGTTTTCTGAAATAGATTTTGGTAAAAACTTAGGTTTTATGCATTAAATGAAATCAAATGAGCATCAAATTAAACCTAAAGCATCCTAATATGATTATGAACATGATTAAACCCTAAAAATATATGCTTATGCACGAAAATCCAATAATATCACAAAAACTGTGATTTTAGCAGTGTTTTTGGATCTTTCAGGAACCCGGTTTTGCAATTTGCTTAATTCAGAGATCAAATGGATTCCAAAATCCATAAAAATTGGTACCTGCACTTGTTATAACCCCAATGTCGAATTGGAATTATAAAAATAATTTTTTGACATTGAATTAATCCGAAAATTGCATTAAACCCTAAAAATATGCTATTTTTGACCTAATTCACCAACCAGTCTCAGTCCAAGACCTGAACCAGGGGTCAAATCTCCATGAAAATCCATGAAATTTTACAGAGACTAATTAAGAAGAAAAACAGAGATTTACCATTTTACAGATCGGAAAAATCATCTACGGTTAGGGAGAAACCCTTCCAGCAATCTGAGCTAAAATATATCACTTTTAACAGGGATTAAAACGGCTACTTCAGATTTAAAATACAGACATAAATAGCAATCCTAAACAAAAATCTCTGAACTTTTAGTGGTGAACAGTAGACAGAAAAATAACAATACTCACTTCTTACAGATCTAAAATCGGATCTGTGGTTTGGGATTTATGACTAACACAAGTCTGATTAGGGTTTTGGTAAACCCTAACGAGTTTTAAATTTAAAAACAGATTCTCTGAAAGGAAAAAATATTAACAGTGATCAAAAAATCCGAAAATTTCGCAGCAGACAGATCTACTCAATGTGAATCCATAGCATTTTACAGATCTAAAATCGGATATGAGATGAGAGAAATATCATCACAGCAAGTTACCTTCTTGATTTTAACCACGATTTTAAAGCTTTAAAAACCCGGTTTGATGTCTGATTTTTTTGACAGAGTTCCCGAGATCTAAAACCTCTGATTTTTCTACAGTAACTCAATAACTCATGCATGCATCACATATAAAAAAATCAGAAATAAACAATGAGTACTTCAATCCTAAATAACATTATCTTTACTGTTCTAAACCTAAAACACACAGAAATTTAAGAAACTTGAAAAACCATGCATTAACTAATGTAAATCAATAAAATAAACCATAAAACAGTAAATAAAAATTATTTCTATGCTATAGAACGTAAAACAAACATGAATAAACCATGAAAATAAAATAAAAATAGGGAATCAATGGCTGGAATTTAATATCACCTTTAAAACATAGATTTAACCCATTAAAAGAGTAAATCATATATTTTATTGGTTAATAATGTATAGAATCATATTAAAATCAATTCTAATGGATTAAAATCCCTGTGAATAACATAAAACAGGGTTAGATCACCTTCTTGGATCGTTCTTGCTGATTCTTAATGGTTCTTGAGGTTAAACCATGGTTGGATCTTCATAAGGAGGGGTGTCCAAGCCTAGATCTAGGTTTAAATCATTAAAAACACTAAATAAAATATTAAAAATTGAAGAAATTATTTACCTTGGAGTTGCAGCAATGGAGGAAGGCTGGAGAGGAGAGAGAAGCTCCAAGAATCCAATAGGAGGTGGCTGGATTTGGACTCTGGGACAGAGTCCTGATCGGACTGAAACTTTCAAAAGTTTGAGAAATTTGATGAATAAAGGAATTCAGAAGCGACACCATCTCAATGGGTCTCATATGTGAATTAAAATTGATTAAAATTTGAATTTGAAATGAATCTAGATTGTTTTCTGAGAAAATATTTCGAAATATAAAGTCCTGGGGTTGGAAAATGACAGAGTATTGAATAAAACCCAGGTTTTGAAATTGATTTTGAAATAAAAGCTTTAAAATTCAAATCTGGATTGAATGTTTTGAAAGCTGGAGTGCTGGATCTCAAGAATGAGATACAATGTCATGCAATGCTATGCAATGCAACGAAATGGTATGCCGAATGCATGCAATGATATGCAATGACACATGAAATGTAAGTACTGGATGAGGGTGAAAATTTAGGGTGTTTACAACAAATAAATATCTCAAAGCATTTATTGTACTTACACTCATTTTAAGTAAAGAAGTACTTATGTACCACAAATCATTAATTAGGATAAAGACAAAACTACATGACAGCCTACAATCCAACGTTCAATGTACTATTGTAAGAAATAGACTTTTTACATAAAATATATATTACCTAAAATATTACAACGACTAGTGTATCCTATATTTTACTTTTATGGAAAGAAGACTTTCTCGAATTTCTCTAAAGATGTTTTTTGAAATGACATGACATTTCACATCTCAAAAAGGCTACGATTTCAAAAAGTAATGACTACTTTTTTAAAGCTATATAAACACACTCAAATGAACTATTCAAGACAAGGAATGGATATGTGAGCTTACAACGAGAAAAATTCCTATTCGATATTTGAAAGAGAGTCTAGAAAAAGAAAGAGAAAAAGTCAAGAATAACTCTTTGACAAAGAGTATCTTTTGAGTGAAAAGAACAGAACATTCTGAGAATCCTTCATTCGTGCATTCATATCATTCTGAAGGTTCTATAGGAAGTATTGTAACTTTCTGTTATTCACTGTATTCTTTCTTTGTTGAAAGAAGTAGACCTCTGAGAAAGAGGGTGTTGCCCTTCTCTGTTGAGAGAAGAAGACCTCTGTGTAAGAGGGTGTTGTCCTTCTCTGTTGAGAGAAGAAGACCTCTGTGGAAGAGGGTGTGCCCCTTCTCTGTTGAGAGAAGAAGACCTCTGAGGAAGAGGGTGTTGTACTATTTATCCGGTGACTCGCATGTTATAGTGGAAAGCTCAAGTGGTTTGCTTGGGGACTGGATGTAGGTCAGGGTTTTGACCGAACCAGTATAAATCCTGTGTTTATTGTGTTGTGCATTATTGCCTTATTTTTTATTTTATCAATTTGCATCGTATTTCACTATTCACCCCCTCTTTAGTGGAATTTCATTTGGTATCAGAGCAGGTTTGCTGGTTTCAACATAACAAGTCTTCCGGCACATATGGCATCTAACTCTTATGCTCGTGATATTGAAGGTCAACACGCATCTCGTCCTCCTTTCTTCAATGGCTCCAACTATGGATACTGGAAGTGCAGAATGACTATATTTCTCAAATCCATAGATTTTGCTGTATGGAAAATTGTTGAGCATCCATACACATCTCCTTCCGCAGACTATAACTTATGGTCTGATGAAGAAAAGAAAATGGCAAACCTAAATGCAAAGGCTATGAATGCCTTATATTGTGCCATCGATCAGAATGAATTCAATAGAATATCTATATGTGAATCTGCATATGATATTTGGCATTCTTTGGAGGTTATTCATGAAGGAACCAACAAAGTGAAAGAAGCCAAAATCTCATCTCTTGTCAGAAAATATGAGTTGTTCAAAATGAACAAAGATGAACCCATCACAGAGATGTTCACCAGATTCACCAATATCACCAACGATCTGAAATCTCTGGGTGTAACCCACTCTCAGACAGAAAAGGTGAAGAAAATCTTGAGATCTCTCACAACTGATTGGGAGAAAAAGACTACTGCTATTGAAGAAGCTCAAGATTTGTCCAAACTTACCCTGGACGATTTAATAGGCAATCTTATGGCCTATGAAGTCCATATGAAGGAAAGAAGGGAAGAGGAACAACCTTTAAAGAAAACTCTAGCCTTCCCAGCCCTTTCTGAGGATGAGGACTCAGAAAAAGAAACTGAGATTGCGCTACTCACCAGAAAATTCCAGCGCTTTATGAGAAAGAACCGGCTTTCAAATAAGCACAAAGAAAGAAAAGACACAAAAGAAGATTCTATGTGCTACGAGTGTAATAAGCCAGGTCACCTGAGACGTGACTGTCCTCTTCTCAAAAGAAAATCCAAGACTGAGGAACCAAAGAAAAGGTTCTTCAAGAAAAAGGCTCTGCATGCTCAATGGGATGATTCAGAACCATCCACCAGTGAAGAGTCAAATGATGATGAAGCAAAAACCGCCAACATGTGCTTCATGGCAGAAAGCTCTGTAAGTGAATCCCTTGATTTCTCCTTTGAAGAACTTCAAAATGCTTTTCAGGATCTTTTTGAAGAATCAAGGAAAACGATTCTAAAAAATAGACATTTGAAATCTGAGAATCTAGAGCTCATTTTGAAAAATGAAAAACTCAGTATTGAAAATTCTGAGTTACAAAAGAAAAATCTTCTTATTACTTCTGAAATCTCTTCTACCAGCTCCAAGACTAAAAATCTGCAAGTAGAAATTTCAGAATTAAAAAGTAAAACTGAGAACCTTATGAAAACGGTTTTCAAGTTTACTAAAGGAAAAGAGAACTTGGATAAACTCCTATCCTCTCAAAAAGTGTCTTTTTACAAGAATGGTATTGGCTACTCTCATTTCAACAAACCTTCTTGTATGAATCAAAAGACCACTTTTGTGAAAGGTTCTTCTGAACCTAAAAAGGAGTATTATAATTTTAACTTCTTGAACTCCTCTAAGGCTGTTGAAAAACCCAAATCTAAATGGATATGGGTTCCAAAGTCTAACAAAAAGGGACCCGACTGGGTACCAAAAAGAAATTTTATTTAATGTTTTGCAGGCTCCAAACAAGAAGAACAGATGGAACTAGACAGTGGATGTTCAAAACACATGACTGGACATTCAGACCTCTTTGCTGTTCTTCATAAAAAAGGAGGAACCGTCACCTTTGGAGATAACAATAAAGGTTTGATAATTGGTATTGGTAATATTGGAAATATAGATAAACCTCTTATCAAAGACGTTCTCCTAGTTAAAGGCTTAAAACATAACCTTCTAAGTATTAGTCAAATGTGTAATACATGTTATAATGTTAGCTTTAATCATAATGCTTGTCTTATAACAGACACCAACGAAAATATCATCTTAAAAGGTATAAGAAAAAATAATATATATGAACTATACCTAGAAAATATCACAGAACATTGCCTCATAGCTAATAATGACTCTCACCATTTATGGCACATGAGAATGGGTCATGTCAACTCTAAGTACATGTCTAAATTAGCTAAAGATAAGTTAGTACGTGGGTTACCCAAAATATCTTTTAAAAAAGATTATTTTTGTGATGCATGTCAATTAGGAAAACTGTCTAAATCATCTTTTAAATAAAAAATTATCATTTCAAGCAAAAGACCTCTAGAGCTTCTCCACCTGGATCTCTTTGGTCCTTCTAGAGTAGCTAGTCATAATCACAATAAATACGTTTTTGTCATTGTAGATGACTACTCAAGATTTACTTGGGTAATATTTTTGAAAAACAAAAGTGATACGTTTTGTCAATTTGAAATTTTATGTAAAAAATTACAAAATGAAAAATCTTGTTCTATTGTTAAAATCCGTAGTGACCATGAAGGAGAATTTGAAAATGAAATTTTTGTAAATTTTTGTAACTTGCATGGTATTTCTCATAACTTTGCCTTTCCTAGAGCTGCACCTCAAAATGGTGTAGTAGAAAGAAAGAATAGAACCCTTCAGGAATCTGCTAGAACTATGCTCCAACACAATAATCTTGCTAAATCTTTTTGGGCAGAAGCTGTTAATACTGCATGCTACATAACAAATAGAGTTCTCATTAGACCCTTATTAAATAAAACTCCCTATGAATTATTCTATGACAGGACTCCAAGAATAGACTATTTCAAAGTCTTTGGATGTAAATGCTTTATCCTAAACACAAAAGATAGCCTAGATAAATTTGATGCTAAATCTATTGAAGGCATATTTTTAGGATATTCAAGTCATAGTAAAGCATACAGAGTTTTCAATAAGAGTTTTAATTCTATTGAAGAATCTATGCATGTTAGTTTCTGTGAATCTATTGATCAATCTGTTTATAAGCAAACTAACGATGATGATGTTGAAAGTATAGATTTATTTTTAGATAACACAGCTAAGTCTGATGAAGATGATCATCAAAAAACATTTGTCGATATCAAAGATCATCCTCAAAAGCAGATTTTGGGAGACTTGACAAAGGGGGTTCAGACTAGAGCTCAGCTAGAACGGATTGCAAATATGACATTCATTTCTCAACTTGAACCAAAGAAGATTGATGAAGCCATCATCGATGAGTTCTGGATGCTAGCCATGACTGAAGAACTGAATCAATTCCAAAGGAATGAAGTTTGTGATCTTGTACCAAGACCAAAGGATCATCCAATCATTGGGACAAGATGGATCTTCAGAAACAAGCTAGATGAAACATGTAATGTTATAAGAAACAAGGCCAGACTAGTAGCTCAAGGATACAACCAGGAGGAAGGTATTGATTTTGATGAAACATTTGCTCCTGTTGCTAGACTTGAATCTATTAGAATGTTTTTAGCATATGCAAGCTATATGGATTTCAAATTATATCAAATGGATGTTAAAAGTGCCTTTTTAAATGGTTTTATAAATGAAGAAGTTTATGTAAAACAACCTTCATGATTTGAAAATGAACAATATCCAGATCATGTTAAACTAAAACGTGCTTTATATGGCTTAAAACAAGCACCTCGTGCTTGGTATGACAGACTCAAAACCTTTCTATAAAAACTGGTTTTTCTGTAGGCAAAGCAGACTCGACATTATTTGTGAAAATAGTGAATAATTATACCCTAATTGTTCAAATATATGTAGACGATATCATCTTTGGATCTACTAACAGCTCTCTCTGTGAAGAATTTTCTAAGTCCATGCAGAAGGAATTCGAAATGAGTATGATGGGAGAACTCAACTACTTTCTTGGACTGCATATTAAGCAAACCAAGGATGGAGTTTTCATCAATCAATCTAAGTATGCTCGTGAACTTCTGAAGAGGTTCAAAATGAACTCAACTGCTTCAAAAACCACTCTTATGAGCACTACTACTGTTTTGGACAAAGATGAAGATGGTAAGTCTGTAGATACAAAGGTATACCGAGGTATGATAGGATCACTACTGTATTTAACTGCTAGCCGTCCAGATATTATGTTCAGTGTTTGCTTGTGTGCTAGATTTCAGTCAAATCCAAAAGAATCACATCTTAAAGTTGTAAAAAGAATAATGAGATATTTAAAAGACACAGTTGATTTTGGATTATTCTATTCAAAATCCTCTACATTTGATCTAATCTCATACAGCGATGCTGACTTTGCTGGAAGTAAATCTGACAAAAAAAGCACAAGTGGAACATGTCATATGCTAGGGCACTCACTAGTATCATGGTTCAGTAAGAAACAAAACTGTGTATCCTTATCAACTACTGAAGCTGAATACATTGCTACTAGCCTAGCTTATACACAAGTTATCTGGATGAAACGAACCTTAAAGATTTTGGTTTAAATTTTAAAAATACAACTATTTTCTGTGATAATACTAGTGCTATAAACTTATCTAAGAATCCTATTTTACACTCACGAACTAAGCAAATTCAAATAAGACACCACTTCTTAAGAGAACAAGTCTTAAACCACATAATTAAACTTGAATTCATACCCACTAATCAACAGTTAGCAGACATATTCACTAAACCATTGAAACATGAAGACTTTACACGAATTAGAAGAGAACTAGGAATATGCAAACTAAGTGACTTATAAATTAATCACACTTATTAAAATTAATACTTCTTATAAGTTATGTTAAAATCTTATTTTAAAAGGTCTTTCTTCTTATCGATTTTTTTGTTAGTCAAACTAGGTTTCCATATTCACGTATACTCTAAACTCTTATAAGACACATTCTTTATGTCTTTCAACTTGTCATCTTTCAAGTACACATCCATAATGACTCATTGTCCTATTTCCTTTCACTCATATCCATAAGAACTAATTATATTAAAGTAAAAGCTATCATGACATTGTTCACATCACTCATCTCATAACTCCTTTATTATTTTTTATCCTTTTGTGAAAACTTCTCTTACGATAAGTTGGTTCACCTTCAACATGATAACATATTTTACTCAACCGGCCTACATAACTTAAAATAGTATTTTATGAGAAATCTTGCTTTTCAAATTTTAGTCAAAATCGAATGATTATCTTTTTAGTTCTTTTTACCTTCTTCTAAAAGATCTAGTTGTTGTGTTTTACGTATAATTTTTACTATATCATTTGTTATATCATATACACTCTATTTCTATCATGTCTTCCTTTCCTCCTATCGAGACACTTCACTAAAATCTTAATGCCTTTCATGAAAAATTCAAATGATTATCCTCTCTTACCACCTTTTAAGTTGTTATATTTCACGTAATTTTTTACTATATCATCTATTATATCATAGCTTAAGAACAATCTATTATCATCTCTTCATGCTTTACATCTTTTACGAAAAAGTGTTATAAAATTCTCTTTTCAAAAACTTGTACTCCACTCATAAGTATGATTTGTATCACCTTTTTATCTCTCTCTCTCTCTCTCTACATTATACGAAGTGACTTTCCATCCGTGATCATGACTCTCTCATATATCTTATATCTCTCTCCAATCGAGATTCATTAAAACCTTGTCCTTAAGCAAAACTTAATTTCATGTCTATCATAACTTCACTTTATGACATACATCTCCTATCTAACATCAAGTGATTGTTGTCCTTTATGACCACTCTCATTTCTCTACATATCCGTATCACCCTTCTTTATATCTATTCACACTCCTTTCACATATACCAAAATATACACTTCTTAAATAAGAAATTATTGCATCCCCTCATACATTCCTGTTTGTCCTATTCCAAACTCATCCTTCACGCATTTGGAATGCTTTCACATAAAGTAAATTCTTCGAAAAGTTGTTTGTTCTTATTAGGCCATTATTCACTTTATAACTTTTCTTACATGATCTTCACGAAAATCTTTAAAAACTCTTGAATCATTAAGTTTAATATGTCACTCCATACTCAATTCATGACACTTCTCACTATTCAATAAACTCGCCCATAGTAAATTTGATAGATATATATATAAATTATTTCGAAACTATGTCCTTCTTAACATATATACTAATATAATACACTATTTGATTTGTCATTCACAAGCTTCTTATTTTACAACTCACGCATTTCCTCTTTCAGCTAAAATCTAAAAATCCTTAACTTCCAATGTCATTCATTTCTTATCACCATTATTTTTCTTCTTCTATTTATTAGATTGATTCATATCTCATTCCCCACGAATATCTCTATTCTCTTACAAACTCTTTCCAAGTTTTATTTCTCTCTTGCTCGTTCTTCCTAAGCTCTTGCCATGGCTTCCTCCTCAAATAATGTAATCACTGCCGCCGATCTAAGGTATCCTGATCTATTTCACCACTACAACTCTCTTTGCTCACAACCAATTCATGAAGGTAAATTGGTTCACTACGACGACTTCGTATTATTTGACCTAGAAAGATCTCTCCCCGAACTTAAACACTTACTAGGATCTTCATCCCAAGCTGCCTACTATCCCGAACTCGTCCGACTCTTCTACACAAATTTTTCCTCTGATCATGAGCAAACTACCATCACCACCAAAGTACGCGGACGCCTGATGTTCTTTAATGCTTCCTCATTAGGCAAAATTCTCAACCTTTCTTCCACCGGCATAGACCTAGACAACATAGTACCACTCGACCGGTCGGTACTTCGACAAATTCTTCTCTGTACCAATTGCACACACCTTCCCTGGCACATGAGGAATCTCCAACCTCATGCTCAACTACTTGCCCAGATTCTTCTCCACAATATCTATCCCAAGCCTCCACGCAAGGGATTAGTGCCAAGAAAAATCTCTCTCCTCCTCTATGCAATTTTTTGTTCTACTCAGATAAATTGGTCCAACATTCTTTTCGCCCTTTTTATTCGCTATCAAAAATTCAAGCCTCTTCTTTTCGGGTGTTTTATAACTCCCATTTTAAAATACTTCAAAGTACCCCTTCAAAATGAAGCTATCCTCTATCCCTCTCAGATCCTCAATGCTACTTCCTTCAATCTAAGGTCCCTGCACCCTCCCGACTCTGATGAAGAAGATCCAACATCCAACTTTGATTACTTCTCTGCACTGATGGATGTCCAACGTTCTCAAGATCACATACTTCGTAATCAAGCCTCGTTGCAGCAGACTCTACAGACCCTCCAGTCGGATCAAGCCACCTGTTCACTTCAATCCTCTCCACCTTCGGAATAAACTTATTTGTTTTTGGACTGTAATAATTTATTTTTTTATTGTAATAACTTTAATTAATTTTGGTCTGTAATAACTCTCTTACTCTGATCCCTTCCTTTTTGTCTATGACAAAGCGGGAGAAAACCTGTCTCCATTATTGGAGAAAAATACTCGTATTTAACATTTTTCAATATTTTTATGATAAGTATTATTTCTATGCATAATGTCTTTTTGACAAGGGGAGCATATTTTGTCATCATCAAAAAGGAGGAGAATGTTGAGAAACTCTATTTTGATGTCACATAATATGATACACTGTCTTATTTGATTTCATATAATATGATAATATGTCTTCTTGAAAAATGTTATATTATGACTAGATATGCTTTGCCATATATCTAATGAGTATTTGATGCAAGGATATCTCACTCAAAAAGGATGGAGACCTCCTGTTCAAGTACAACTATGGTGCAATCATACTCCTTGAAGAAAAAGCTTGTTGAGCCATGCATTTCTAAAGACCATCTAAAGAGATCGGCTACCTCAAGTTGAAGATTTTTTCTTCTTTAGAGTCATATGTAACAGAACCTTCAGAAGCATGCATATTTCATATTACATACTCATTCATAAAAGCTATTTCATAAAAGTATACGATAGTTTCAAAAAGCTCCTTTTTGAAAACAAATAATTGTACCTTCTTACAACCCTTTATGAAAAAGGTATTTTGACATGATTTCAAAATGTAATAATTGTACCTTATATCATATACAAGACAACTTGAAAAATAATGATTTTAAAAGTAGGAAAAAGACAAAACATGAAATCGGCTACACAAAGAAAAACAAATATAATATGTTTTGAAAAGACTCTAGTTACCTTCTTTAAAGAAATGATTTCAAATATAGGAAAAAGACAAAACATGAAATCGGCTACACAAAGAAAAACAAATATAATATGTTTTGAAAAGACTCTAGTTACCTTCTTTAAAGAAATGATTTCAAATATAGGAAACAAACAAAACATGAAATCGGCTACACAAAGAAAAACAAATATAATATGTTTTGAAAAGACTCTAGTTACCTTTTTACAAATCCATAGAATGTTGACTTACTTGAAGTCATCATTCTCTTTGTATAGCATTAAATACCTCCTGTAAGAAATCTTTGTTAATATCCTTCTCAAGAATGTCGACTTACTTGAAGTCTTCATTCTCTCTGTAGACTTTGAAAAACACATCATAAAGAAAACTCTTGATATGACTATGTACAAATAAATATCTCAAAGCATTTATTGTACTTACACTCATTTTAAGTAAAGAAGTACTTATGTACCACAAATCATTAATTAGGATAAAGATAAAACTACATGACAACCTACAATCTAACGTTCAATGTAATATTGTAAGAAATAGACTTTTTACATAAAATATATATTACCTAAAATATTACAACGACTAGTGTACCCTATATTTTACTTTTATGGAAAGAAGACTTTCTCGAATTTCTCTAAAGATGTTTTTTGAAATGACATGACATTTCACATCTCAAAAAGGCTACGATTTCAAAAAGTAACGACTACTTTTTTAAAGCTATATAAACACACTCAAATGAACTATTCAAGACAAGGAATGGATATGTGAGCTTACAACGAGAAAAATTCCTATTCGATATTTGAAAAAGAGCCTAGAAAAAGAAAGAGAAAAGAAAGAGAAAAAGTCAAGAATAACTCTTTGACAAAGAATATCTTCTGAGTGAAAAGAACAGAACATTCTGAGAATCCTTCATTCGTGCATTCATATCATTCTGAAGGTTCTATAGGAAGTATTGTAACTTTCTGTTATTCACTGTATTCTTTCTTTGTTGAGAGAAGTAGACCTCTGAGAAAGAGGGTGTTGTCCTTCTCTGTTGAGAGAAGAAGACCTCTGTGTAAGAGGGTGTTGTCCTTCTCTGTTGAGAGAAGAAGACCTCTGTGGAAGAGGGTGTGCCCCTTCTCTGTTGAGAGAAGAAGACCTTTGAGGAAGAGGGTGTTGTACTATTTATCCGGTGACTCAGATGTTATAGTGGAAAGCTCAAGTGGTTTGCTTGGGGACTGGATGTAGGTCAGGGTTTTGACCGAACCAGTATAAATCCTGTGTTTATTGTGTTGTGCCTTATTGCCTTATTTTTTATTTTATCAATTTGCATCGTATTTCACTATTCACCCCCCTCTAGTGAAATTTCAATAAGGACCTACGCAGGGAAGTGAGCAATTTGGGGAGACAAATACGGTCACTGGTAGAGATGATGACCAGTATTTATAATAAGATCGAGGGAACCAAGAGGTCATCGAGGACATAGAGTCCACCAAGTAAAAGAAAGAGACGATTTTCATGTAGTCATTCTCCATCTGAGTCGTCAAGTGTCATTGAATAAACGATAGTGATTCTTTTTATCCCAATAATTACTTGTTGTAATTCTTTAATTCTTTGTTGTAATTCTATAATTATTTTTCTTAACGTGACATTCTTTAATTGTTTAATTCTTTTTTTAATAAGTGTAACACAAAAGTGCTACTGAACAGATCATTGTAATGTTCGGCCTTCATAAATAAAAGTGATC
This sequence comes from Nuphar pumila, assembly GCF_984573655.1. NCBI lineage: Eukaryota > Viridiplantae > Streptophyta > Magnoliopsida > Nymphaeales > Nymphaeaceae > Nuphar > Nuphar pumila. The sequence continues at coordinate 66,560,035 of NC_143259.1, read as the reverse complement.
GCATTTGTTTTTTATAATAGATCACATTGGCTTGCAAGCAGTTGTATATAAGAGATCACGATTTACTTTTTATAGAAGGTGTTCTATCATGATCTGTACAGCCATCACACTTAAACCCATTAAATAATCCATCCAAATTTGTTTGAATATCCTATTGTGATTTTCCTTCACAAGCTTTGTCCTAGGGAAGGATATGTTCCATCGCGATTTACACAATGGCATTCAAAAATGGCAGAAAAGAAAAAATAAACTAATGAACACGATGTTTAGACTTAGTAAAGAACAAATCAAGTTAACTTCACTGATACAGACGTCATTGTGTATATCGCTCTGAGACAATATCTGGTATAATAATTTAGATACAATACATTTACAGTGATTTATCTTATCGCGAATTACATAATGACTGATAAAAAGCGAAAAGTAGAAAAAAAATTGAAGGTTATAGTCTTACTAATATATTGATTTTGTAGGCCTGGGCGTCTGAGCATATTGTCGCGTTGCGGCCTTAGTGTGGCTTTGCGATTTGTGGTTTTCCAAAGATCGGCCAGTGGGCTAGAATTAATGTAATGCAAGATATTGCTAAGTTCATTTTAGATGGTCTGCAATTAAATGAGGTAGATGGTTTAAAATCAGTTATATACAATTCAGCATTTGTCATTCAATAGTATAAATCGTTGAAATGTTAAGCATTCTTAAGTAATCATCACTGCATGATTTTGTCTTTGTTAGTACAAATCATTATCGCTTTAGCATTTATCTTTCAGTACTGTAAATCATTGTAATCGTTTGCATTCTTAAGTAATGATCGTTGCAGGATTTTGTATTTCTTAGTACAAATCGTTATCGCTTTAGCATTTAATTTTCATTAGTGTAAGTCGTTGTAATCATTAGCATTCTTAATAACAGTCGTAAGATATTTAGCACTCATTATTATAAATATTTTTAATGATACATTACAACCACATTCATTTACCTCAGTATTTAGTTACAATACATCATGACCAATGGTTTGACTTAGATATAATACATGACCATCATCATCATCAAAGAAAACAAACATCATCATCAGCATCAACCCACGTCAAAATAGTGATGTGCTTCGAAATAAACATCATCAACATCATCATCAGTTGCTTCAGTTTAGTGAGTGGCCTTCGCTAGTCACTGGGAACGATTAAAGGCAAATCTATCTACCAATGGAGGTCCTTATCTATTTACAAGTTTTTTTTCATGAAGTATATTGGCAGCAGATAAAGGTATGGATCCCAACAGGCAGAGAAGATACAACCTGCACGACTAGGATATTTGTCATGAAGTATATCAAAGATTAGGCAGATAATTTTTCAACTAAAAAGTATGGTTTGTGAACGATTGAGAGTCCGAAAGTAGGAATAGATAAAATAGATGGTCATCAACACCTGCAGAATATATGTGCTTGCTATGGTATGGCAGCAAAGATTGAGGATGATTATGGTCGCTATATTCTGCTTAAGCTTTGATATACTTCACCATAAATACACCACAGTCGTATTTGTCATGAATATATTGATGTATCCACAGAAGATAACCACTATAATCATCATCAAAGATTATACAGATCTTTTTGCATGACATGAAACAACTAAAGTATCAACATCAAACACCATCCATCAAGCATAGGTAGAAGGAACACAAAAGAATAAAGACGAAAGAAAAATACAAGGAAGATGAAGAAAAAGAAGACGAATGCGTAGGAGAAAAAAGAAGAAGAATAAGAAGTTGTTCTGCCGCTAAAAAGAAAGAAGAAGAGAGGTTAAATAGATTAGGGTTTTCACTACAACAAACCAGCGAATTAGCGACAACCTAAATCTATCGCTAATCCGACGCTAATTCGTCGCTAACCTGTTTATAGACGGATTAGCGTCGGTTTAACGACGGATATCTTCCATCATGAATTTTTCGACGCTAATAAGCGACGACATATATCTGTCACCAATTCCGTCGCTAAGTAGCGGCAGACTGTATCTGTCGCCCGTTCCATCGCTAAATTTCGACAGAATAACGAATGACAAAATCCATCGCAAGTCTGTCTTCACTAAACGACGACTTCGGTTTGGCGACGGGTTTAGCGCCATCGCTACTCCGTCGCTGCATTTAACGCCCATACTAATTAGCGACAGATATATCCGTCGCTAATCCATTGCAAAAAAATAAAAAAAAATTAAAAAAATATTTGAAAATTAAATATCGAGAAAAAAATTCTCGTGATACAATTTATAACTCCAGTACAATTTATATTTCCTGTGAATAAAAAACAAAGTACACATCAAAATACATATAAAAGGAAACTAAAATAATTAATCGATCCACTTTAAAATTCGTAAGTTCTAATTATTTATAATTCAACATTTGCATTTTTGAAACAAAAATAAGGTAGAACAAATTCAACACATAAATCTAATCATCGCCAAGATTTTGTGCATCCTCTTGTTCAGTGTCTCTATCTGTCCCTTCAGCTCCACTACGTTGATTATCGCCATCAACCTACATGAGAAAAGAAATGTTAGTATTGATAAACAAAATATACTGAAATATAGCCTACTCTATATGTGATTCTATCATGCGCATATGTGTTCTAAGGCAGTAAAAAAAACTTTATACATGATTCTATCATGCTCATATGTATTATAAAGCAGTAAAAAAACTTCATATGTGATTCTATCATGCTCATATGGGTTCTAAGGCAATAAAAAAACTGTATATATGATTCTACCATACTCATATGTGCACTAAGGCAGTCAAAAAGCTGTATATGTGATTCTACCATGCTCATATGTGTTCTAAGGCAAGCAAAAAACTGTATATGTGATTTTATCATGCTCATGTGTACTCTAAGGTAGTAAAAAAACTTTATATGTGATTCTATCATGCGCATATGTGTTCTAAGGTAGTAAAAAAACTTTATACATGATTCTATCATTCTCATATGTGTTATAAAGCAGTAAAAAAACTTTATATATGACTTTATCATGCTCATATATACTCTAAGACAGTAAAAAAACAGTATATGTGATTCTACTATGCTCATATGTGCTCTAAGGCAGTAAAAAAACTGTATATGTGATTATACCATGCTCATATGTGTTCTAAGGCAGGCAAAAAACTATATATGTGATTTTATCATGCTCATATGTACTCTAAGGCAATAAAAAAACTGTATATGTGATTCTACTATGCTCATATGTGCTCTAAGGCAGTAAAAAAACTGTATATGTGATTCTATCATGCTTATATGTGTTATAAGGTAGTAAAAAAACTTTATCTGTGATTCTATCATGCTCATATCTCCTCTAAGGCAGTAAAAAAACTGTATATGTGATTCTATCATGCTAATATATGTTCTAAGGCAGTAAAATAACTTTATACATGATTCTATCATGCTCATATGTGTTATAAAGTAGTAAAAAAACTTTATATGTGATTTTATCATGCTCATATGTGCTCTAAGGCAGTAAAAAATTTGTATATGTGATTCTATCATGCTTATATGTGCTCTAAGGTAGTAAAAAACTTTATATATGATTCTATCATGCTCATATGTGCTCTAAGGCAGTAAAAAACTGTATATGTGATTCTATCATGCTAATATGTGTTCTAAGGCAGTAAAATAACTTTATACATGATTCTATCATGCTCATATGTGTTATAAAGCCGTAAAAAAACTTCATATGTGATTCTATCATGATCATATGTGTTCTAAGGCAGTAAAAAAATTGTATACCTGCCGGGCACCGGAGCTTATGTTGAATGCAGACGAAGTTCCTTTGTCCTGAAAAAAGTTGCACAACTCATTACGGACAATGTTGGGAATGACTTCATCTAAAAAGTATTGTATTTTGTCCTCAAGACACTGACAGACACCATCCCAAGACATAGCAGGGTCATTTGGACATTGAGAGTTGATGCTGGCGGGAGAACTCTGTGGGCCCGGGCTGCAAGAGACAACGACTGGTGTGGTATTCATGTGACTCCCAAACCTGAACACACGACCTTTTTGGGGTTCACCAGTTACAGTCACCCATGCTGGAGGATCAAAAGGCGGATGCTGAGTGAAGTCATCGCCATATCGCTGTACCATTTGCTGCTCGTATGACTCCTACAATATAATGATTAGAATATGAATTAATAATTAAGAATTACAATATTTGTGATAACATAATTCATAGTAACTTGTCTATTACAATGCTTATTAATAAAATAAATACATACCGCTGTCGCTCTCGCCTTTTCTGATATGAACTCTCCCGTGGTCTTACGTTTATGTATTTCAACAAACACATCATTGTATGACACAATGCCTCCTTTTTTTGCTTCCTGCAAAGTGAAATGATAAAAGATTTAGTTAACAGGTTTGCAACAATACTTATAAAACTGACAATATATATATATATATATATATATATATATATATATATATATATATATATATATATATATATATATATATATATATATTGATGAGTTACCATTTTCTTCTGGTGGCTCCCAAAAGTCCTAGATTCACCTGTGTGTAGATGAGCTTCGAGCATTTTCTCTCGATTTTGTGCAACCTTCGCTGAGTGGTTTCGAAATGCATCCCCCGCCTACTTGTCGCATATTCCTTCCCAATAATTTCTCCTGATAGTAATAGGGTCATGGCCCTTCCATTGTAATAGATCATCTATTCCGCCAGATGCTTTTTTGGCTGCAGTTTTCATATTGTGCAATATGTCTGCAAATCGATTGGCAGCCACCTTCCGTGTATCATGTTGCTCCACCGTAGTCGCGAAGCGATTCGAAACCTATATATATTTTCAGAAAGTTAGTAGACATGACTATAATAAAAAATTAAATATGAAACACATTAACTATGACAAACAACTATATATCGTGAATGAGGACCACAATCTGTCTATCACCTCTTTTGAATACTCTTTCCATTGAGTGACCGGTCCTGGTAAATGTTGAAGTAGTGAATTCCTAATATCGCGTACTACTTCTTGTGGCTCAACCCTCATGCTGCACATGAATTGGTGCACAGTAAATATCAATATACAATATTTATAAGATATGCAATAAGTGAAAACAAAATACTTACGGTCGATTATCGATATACACTATTCGAAGGAGTCTTATTGTGCCAGACTCAGAAGACCCTGCATCCTGTGTTGGCTCCTGACTTGTATGATCAACTGGTGTAGGTGGGTCATGTACAGGCGCAATATCATATGTAAAAAAATATGTTAGAAATTCTCAGAATGCATATTTCAACTAATCAAGTATCCAATTAGTTAAATGATATACCTATCAAAGGAGCCCGTGAAGATGAAGTCTGAGACTGACTACCACTGAGTGATCTAAATTTAGACCTAGATAATGGGTCAGGTTGGGTGACTCCCCCACCTAAACCCATCACACAAATCGAGATGTTGTTCAGACTAGATAAACAATAAATTGAGGTAACTTCATAAATACAAATTGCCAGGATGTTTATTGATAAACTACAAATCTAGGTAACTTAATAAATATAAATCGACTTACAACCATAATACTTTAAGTTTCATAATTTAACAATATTTGTCCTATTGCGATTTGTTGTTATGAGCTTTGTCAATGTGTATGATATTTTCTATCACGATTTACACAATAATTGATTCATATATGGCGGAAAAAAAAAATAAACAAATCGAGATGATGTTCAATGTAGATAAATTAAAATCGAGGTAGCTTCATAAACACAAATTGTTTTACAACTTGATACCAAATATTCAGTCTAGATATGTCCTATCACATTGACTAGTTTTATAAAAGGCAGATAAAATGACATTTTTTCATTTAATTAATGTGCAATGCAATTAATTTGCGCACAGTTTTTGAAATCGGGTGGTAGGTGAAATGATGTTTCCTTTATATATGAATGACATGTTGCACAAGTTTAGGAGGGTGTCGATTCACATTACTTCGTGATTAAGGAACATATGAACCGATGATTCCTTTAGAAACAATGTGTTTGTGAAATGAACATATAACCTGCTTCATCGCAAAGGGGGTATCATTGTCGAGGAAGGAGACAATGACAACTACACGACCATCGATGTCGATGAAGAAGACGACGATAGCTACACGGTCAGCGATGGCGATGAAGGAGACGACCACAACTACACGACCAACGATCGAGATTCAGGCGTATATTATCTAAACCTCATGACTAGTTTCTTCAATATTTGCCTCTTTTATGGCGTATATTCGATTTGTTTTGTGTACTATAAAAAGCAATTTCAATGTCGTTTACTGAATATTCTGCTCATGTCAGTTTAACATCCACAAAAAAAGGTGGGCAAAAATGCTGCAAAGAGATCTAAGAGAACATCAATTGGCTGCAAGATGAATTTGTAGAAGGAAACACTATCAGTAATTTTATACGTATGAAACCACTATCATTTATATATTTACGTATGCCATGGGTATGTATGTTAACAAGTTCATATTTGTTGCAAACAGACTATTTTCGATTTTGTCATGTATATTCAAAGCAACGCAACAAGCAATACCAGACGCATCATCACCCCTTATTTCATGGTATATTGATTCTCTTATTTGTTTATTTTCTTTTTTGATTTACTCTTGTTGCTTCGTGTTTTAACCTTACTATTATCACTGTTTTGTTCAACAAACTTACGTCCGTCGAAAGCCATACACCATTGGATTTCAAGATGCACTACCATGCTGGGGTAACGATGATCACTGTGGAGACTTTTGGTCAAGTGAAAAGGTAAGTGAACAAACCTCTTGTCCAAGGTTTAGGCCTAACATTCCTAACATGATTTATCTATCGATTTCTAAGATATTGTATCAATTCACAGATATTGATTCCTATACTCTGGCAAACTACTGAGCATTTGGTCTTATACATGATGGATTTATGGAAAAAACAACTATGGTGCTACAACTCATTGGACTTTCACACTGGTGTACAACGTGACATTATGCATTTGGTAGGAGTTTGTCTATAAGTGTATCATATCTTTTATAGTGGCCTGAATTTTACTTTATTCTGCATTAACCACAGAAGAAATTCCTAAAAGACGTTTTGGGTGTCGATATTGGCGAGTGGAGCTTGCTCTGTACAGACCATGCTCCTTTACAAAATAATGGCGTCGATTATGGCGTATTTGTAATAAAGTATATTGAAGCAATATACAATGGACGAGAACCTGATTTCGATGGTGTATGCGCTTTATTATCCTTTGTTATTGGGGACTCAATTTATATATTGGCTTCACATTACATTTTTTTTACAGAATGATATACCTAGATTCCGCACAGAACTATGCCAAAATTTGACTCAGTTTCTAATTGCAGAAGAGAAAAAAACTCAACTGGCAAGAATACTTACAAGGCAACGAATGACGCGACCTCTCCCAAGATTAATATGATGCACAGAGATTTCTAACAGAATTTATAGACTATGTATACCAAATTTTGTAAGACTGTATACAAATTATGTAAATCCCTCTGTGTTGAAATAAAATTTCAATTTTACTAAACACGCAAATAAGTTGGACTCTTATTTGTCACCTCTATAGACGACTACAATATGTACGTCTATCTCTACTTACAATTTGAGAAATTTGAAGTCTTTCGGGCCATTAGTGTGGTTTCTAAAAGAAAAAGGCATTATGTCTCACTATACCATGCGTAGGTTGGCTTCAACATAGACATCATTTTGCAAATAGTATTTGTCCTATCGCGATTTGCTTTTTACGAAGTTTGTCTATATGAACAAATCGTTGTAATGTTTGCCATTCGTTAATGAAAATCGTAACAGTGATTACCATTGTGTAGTGTTAAGAAATTATTGTAATTCTCACCCTCCGTAAATGAAAATCGTAAAGCGATTACCGTTGTATGCAGTGAACAACGCCTTTTAATGTACGCTTTTCGTAAATGAAAATCATATAAGCGATTAGCATTGTGTACATGGAAACGAGCTATTTTTGTTAACATGACATTCTATAAGTGTAGCACACAAATGTCAGTGAACAAATTGTTGTAATGATCGGCCTTCGTAAATTTAAATCGAACAAGCGTTTATATAAGTCTGGAAAGATTTGCATAAACATTAATAAATGGGTGAAACGATTTGCACAAATATTCATGAACGGTTGATCGTGCACTTTTAACAACATTTTGTACTCATGCAAAAACTTTCATAAGCGGTTTAGGATTTAGGGTTTAGGTTTTAGGATTTAGGGTTTAGGTATTAGGGTTTAGGGTTTAGGATTTAGGTAGCAGGGTTTATGGTTTAGGCTTTAGGTAGTAGGGTTTATGGTTTAAGCTTTAGGGTTTAGGTAGTAGGGTTTAGGGTTTAGGGTTTAGGGCTTAGGGTTTAAGGATTTTGGGTTTTAGGGTTTAGGGTTTATGGTTTATGGTTTAGGATTTAGGGTGTATGGTTTAGGGTTTAGGTAATAGGGTTTAGGGTTTATGGTGTAAGGGTTTAGGCTGAAACGATTTGCATAAACATTGACCGTGCACTTGTACAACGTTTTGTACTCATGCAAAAACTTTCATAAGTAGTTTAGGGTTTAGGGTTTAGGGTTTAGGGTTTAGGGTTAGAGTTTAAGGTTTAGGGTTTAGGTTTTAGGTTTTAGGATTTAGGGTTTAGGTATTAGGGTTTAGGGTTTAGGTAGTAGGGTTTTAGGATTTAAGAAGCTACTATGACAACGATATATCTTTGTTTGTCTTTGTGAATGATAGCGATATATAATATTGTGATTGACGAGCTTTGTGTTTTAGGTTTATGGGTTTTTGGTTTAGGGATTTGGGTTTAGGGTGATAAGCTTTGTCTATGTGAACGACATATTCTATCACAATTTACAACTTCATGCTGATTTAAGTCATAGTTGCAAATCAATTTCGTTGCAATGATTTGTCCTATCACGATTTGTTTTGACGAGCTTTGTCTAAGTTAACAATTTTTCTATCACAATTTACACAATGACATATAAAAGACTAAAAAGAGGTTAAAAAATAAATCCACACGAGACGTGCTATCGTGATTTGACTGATACGTCCTATCGTGTTGATTAGTTTTGTAAAAAGTAGATAAAATGACATTTTTTAATTTAATTAATGCGCAATGCAATTTATTTGCTTGCGCTTTTAGAAAATTGGCATTATTTTTTTGAAAACTGACGGTCTATAAAATGACGTTTCCTTTATATATGAATGACACATCGCACAAGTTTTGGATGGTGTGGCCTCGCTTTACTTCATGAACAAGGAACAAACAAACCGACGGTTCATTTATAAACGATGTGTTCGTGAATCAAACACATATCTTGCTTCATCACAAAGGGGGTATCAATATTGATGAAGGAGACGAGGAAGGAGAAGACGACAACTACATGACCAATGATGGCGAATCAGGCATATATTGTCTAAATATCATGTCGATTTTCTTCAAAATTTGTCGCTTTTATGGTGTTTATGCGATTTGTATTGTGTACTATATATTGGCATTTGAATATCGTTTCTTGAATATTCTGCTAATGTCAGTGGAACATCCACAAAAGAAGGTGCTCAAAAACTCAGCAAATCACTCCAAGACAATATCAAACGGATGCAAAATGAATATGCAAAAGGGAACACTATCAGTAATTTTGTACGTATGAAACCACTATCAGTTATATATTTACGTATGCCATGGGTATGTATGTTCACAAGTTCATATTTGTTGCAAACAGACTATATCCAATTTCGTCAAGTATATTCAAAGTAACGAAACAACCAATACTAGACGGATCGTCATCCCTTATTTCATGGTCTATCGGTTCTCTTTTATGTTTATTTTGTTTTTTGATTTACTCTTATTGCTTCGTGTTTTAACATTACTATTATCACTGTTTTGTTCAACAGAGTATCATTCGTCGATTGTCATACTCCATTGGATTTCAAGATAGACTACCACAATGGGGTAACGATGATCATTGCAGAGACTTTTGGTCAAGTAAAAAGGTAAGTGAACAAACCTCTTGTACAAGGTTTAGGCATAACAGTCCTAACACGATTTGTACTATCGATTTGCAGATATTGATTCTTACACTTTAGCAAACTGAAAAACATTGGGTTTTATACGTGATGGATTTACTTGAAAAACAACTATGGTGATACAATTCATTGGACTTACACAGTGGTGTACATCGTGACATTTTACATTTCGTAAGTTTTCATCTATAAGGGTATCATATCATGTACGGTGGCCAGAATTTTACTATATTCTGCATTAACTACAGATGGGATTTGTCAAAGATGTTTTGGGTGTCGACATTGGCGAGTGGATCTTTTGCTCAGCACACGATGCTTCTTTACAAAATAATGACGTCGATTGTGGCGTATTTGTAATAAAGTATATTAAAGCAATATACAATGGACAATAACCTAATTTCGACGCTATATGCTCTTTATTATCCTCTATTATTTGGAACTCAATGTATATATTGGTGTCACATTAAATTTTTGTTGCAGGTTGATATGTTTGGATTCTGCACAGAACTATGCAGAAAATTGACGGAGTTTCTAATTGTGAAAGAGAAAAAAACTCAGCCGGCATGAATACCTAGAAGGCAACGAACGACGCGACCCCCCAGGAGTAATATGATGTATATCGACTTCTAACAGATATTATGTGTACTGTACAACCAAATATTGTATAAAATTTTTTGTGAGACTATGCATACAAATTATGTAAATATCTCTAGGTTGAAATAAATAAAATTTCAATTTCACTAAACACGCCAATAAGTTGGACTGTTATATAGTAAAAGCAAATTGTTATGTTCGCCTTTCGTAATTGAAAATCATAAAAGCGATTTGCGTTGTGTAAAGTGAAAATGAGCTATTTTCATTAATCTGACTTTCTATAAGTGTATAAATCTATTTTAATCAGTGTAGCACACAAATGTCACTGAACAAATAGTTGTAATGATCGACCTTCATAAATTAAAATCAAACAAGCATTTATATAACGCTGAAACGATTTGCACAAACATTCATAAACGGTGATCACGATTTGCACAAGCATTGACAGTGCACTTTTACCACGATTTGTACTCATGCACAAAGCGATCACCTCGGTTGTGACCGACATAGACGTCATTGTGTAAATTGTTATACATTCACGATTTACACAATGACGTCTGTCTTTTAGCCAATGAGCTTTGTCTAAGTGAATGATACATACGATCGCGATTTACACAATAACGTATGAAGGCTACGTGCTATCGCGATTTGCTTTTATGGCCAATGGCTATGTCAATGATATTTCATAATCGCTTTTACGGGCGATTGGCGTTGAGGGTTTAAGGATTTTGGGTTTTACTTCAATGATACAAAATGAGTTAAATTCTTAAATACAAATCGATTTCGTTCGTAAATACAAACAAAAACATATCATTCTCACCGTAACTTCGTAACTTCAAATCCAAATGATATACATTAATTACATGATTTACAACCACATTCATATAGAAAAAATATTAGTATTTAGTTACAATATTTATGGGAGGACATTTTTCGTCGAACGCAGATCTATATTTTAGAGACTCTCATTTTTACAGAAGAGATCACCAAAACATTCGTATCGTTCATCGTTGCGTCCTTCTATGCTGTAAAGCGATTCTATGTGTAGTTGAGGATACATCCTCTCCAAGAAAATGAACTCAATAGTAATAGCAGCCCACTGCACCATTTTCCTCGAACTGAGGCCGATTCTTAGAGACTCTAGCATTGGTGCGCTCTTGACAATAAGCTTCAAAACTTAAGGTCAGGAACCGTCCCCTTGAAGGAGCCAATTGGCTACATGATAAATCACTTTTACGTATTTGTCATGAAGTATATTAAAGATTAGGCAGGTATTTTTCCAACTGTGAAGTATGGTTTGCGAACAATGGAGGGTCCGACAATAGGAATAGACCAAATAGATGGACATCTGCATCACTCCGCCTGTCTATCATGCAGATAACCACCATAATCATCATCAATGATTATACAAATCTTTTCTCATGGCATGAAACAACTACATTATCAGCAACAAACCCCATCTATAAAGTATAGGTAGAAGGAACACAGAAGAACAAAGAAGAAAGAAAAATACAAAGAAGAAGAAGAAAAAAGAGAAGAAGGCGGAGGAGAAAAAAGAAGAAGAAGCTGCACTGCCGCAGAAAAGAAAGAGGAAGAGAGGTTAAATAGATTAGGGTTTTAGACCTGGACAATGGGTTGGGTCGGGTAGGGTTTTATATATAGATCTATATTAGGATTTTACATTTTGCAGGGTTTTACACTCGTGTACAACAATCGACACGACGTTTAGACTTAGTAAAGTACAAATCCAATTAAGTAATAGTTGCAAAATGTTATGAGTAAATCGCTATATTACATATCAATATCCTTCACATAGACAAACAAAGATATATCTATTTTTTGATACAATTAGACGTCCCGTTAATTACCTACTGGTGATGATATATGTTTTTTTGATGATGATGGTCATGCATTTTATCTAAGCCAAACCATTGTGGTCAAGTAAAAAAGACTAGGTTTTTTCGTAAATGATTATGGTTGTAAATCATATCGATTTATACTTTTAAAGTTACCGCGGCAACGATATGTCTTTGTTAATCTTTAAGAACGAAATCGATTTGTATTTATGAAGTTACCGCGACAACGATATGTCTTTGTTAGTCTTTGATTATGAAATCGATCTGTATTTATAAAGTTACATCGATTTGTATCGTTGAATTATTCTTGATTTGTTCTTTACTAAGTCTGTACATCGTGTAGCTTTGTTTGTGAACAAATTATTCTCGGATAATACCGGATGTTGTAGAGGCCCTCCCATGCAATATGGACGATACAATTTATATATATAACGATTTGTATATGTGAAGGCTGGATGAGACAACGATTTTCACTAATTGTATAAGCACTGAGTTCACATACAATACCCGATTTTCATACCCGATTTTCACGATGTTTACTAACTACGATTTATACATGTGAATGATACATATTACAAGGATTTATACATGTGAAAGGTACATTATCAAACAGAGTTCACACATGATTTTTTTGTTTCATAGCTTTTTGGATGAAGCCATTTTCATGAACGGTGATCCACAAAAATATTAACAATTCTATTTTTGTGGCTCACGATTCATGAAAATAGCTCCATCCAAAAATTCTTTCTTAATAAGATCATCCAATGTATAAGCATGTTCACCTCTTGTTTTATTAAACTCTTAACAAATCCGACAACGTGAAAATTGGGTCATGCAAAGAGGCATGACAATAAACTTTATGGTAAGACTTAAACATAATTCACATGCGATTCCTGTGTTCCATAGCTCGCTTTCGAATTGATTTGAGCCTGTCATGAAGCAAAATAATATAAGACACTACATTAAGTTTTACAAGAAATGCAAGCATCCTCCCAACATTGATTACATACCAAAAGACTTATAAAACTAAAGCTATCATTTCAGGAAAATTGGTCGAGAGGATTGAAGGTTACAACGTTGGAAATTACGTCTGTAGGGTATTGCTGCATGTTGAAAAATACACAAGTTAGATATTGATAAGCTTCACGTAATGCAATTTACATGGGAAGCAATATAATTTCTTACATACCTGTTCATGCGAAGGGCTTGGTTGCTTTTGCTTAGAGGTTGATTGTTTCTTAGACCTTTTCTTGCCAACCAATTCTAGTGCACCCTTTGTCTTCCGACGACTGCGATCAGAGGCAAGTTTTCTTTTGATACCCTTCGCTTGGTGAATTTTTCCATCATAATCTAAACGTTCACTCTTGATTTGTTGAAGATGATGTTTATGCTTCGGTGTAACTTCTCATGAGTGTCAAGGGAAGCATGATTTTTACCTCCATTGTTCGCTCTAATTTTCTTGGACTGGTCTTCATGAGCTGCAACGGAATGATGGTAAATTAACTGCACGTTTTCAAGTTAACTCCCTTGACGCTTTTCTCATGCATACATAGGCTTCTTTACTTTTTGATGCCAAATCTGCAATATGCATAAATGACCTACACAGTTGTTGGTAACGGGAGGCTATGTGACACTTCTCATCAACACCAGATTGACTGACATTATCTGTATTCAGCAGTTCAATCTTTGCTTGTCTCCTCCATCTTTGCATTAAATATGACTTAGGTATTGCTTGTATCTTCTCTTGATTAAGTGCCTTTGATGCATGATGACATAAAATACCTTTGAATTCATACATTTTGCACGTATATTCAACTGTTCTGTTATCAACATTGTACGTGACATGTGCTTCTTTCCTTTTCTGGTGCTCTTTGCCCTCCTATAAAATATGGTATTTGTACATATTTTTGGTTTGCACATGTCCTTTTATGTTGCAATTCATGACCTGTATAACCTCATTTTTAATCCATACAAATACAGTTAGTGTATACAAATCTGCAGATCGCATCAATATTTTTATGCCCAAAGTTACAGGTCATGTATTGAAGCATTTCACATCTTGTTCAAGCTCATTTTGTCTAAGACCGTCTACAAATAATTCATATTGTTCCATAAAACGAAACATTGTTAAACATGAATACAGGGTTTTCTTTAGTGTGGCATGCATAGATTCATCTCTTTGTGTGCTTATCATACCCGCACAAACGTATTGTCTTCCATATGTCAATGCCCACTTCTTTTTTTCTGCATATAAATTTTGTAACCACGGATAGTCTTCAAGGTCGTATATCTGAATCATTTCCTCCCAATCAGACATAAAGGTGACCGAGTCTATGCTCTCAAGTACACACCTTGTAAACTTTTTGTCAAACCCTGTCTTCTGATTAAGTATGTGTCCTATGTTCTTTGAGCATTTTGAAAGATATGCCACAAACATAGGCGATGATGTGCATCTGGCCACACATGAGACACTACAGCCGCAATTGCATGATCACCATTTATAAATACAACTCCAGGTTTCTTCCCATTCATTGCCTATGTAAATACTCTGAACAACCACTCAAAGCTTTCCTTGGTCTGGTCATACAAAAAAGAGTCGCCTAATGTACAACTCTGTGAGTGATGGTTCAATCCGACAAACTGCGCAAATGACCATTGTTCAGTATTAATCTTCACTGTTGTATAAAAAAGAAACACATAATTGAAGCATTCATAATCTACTCTTGACTTTGAATCTGCCCAAAACATATTCACAACATATCCATCTTCATCCAGTTGCATTGCACTAAAAAACCCAGAGTCAATGCTTGATTTCTTCTGTAACTAATCAACCAAAGAATATATTTCTCTATTCTTCATATTATTTATCCTCTTCCTTCTCAAGTGGTTTCTTAGATCCATAGGTGTGAATGACACATTCTCGCAACCACCATCTATGTGCATGAACAAATTTTATGTCTTCCTTGGTGTAATGCCGACGCTATCAACTATTTCAGCAATTGTAACATGTGCTTCAGTTACTTTATAATGTGACCTTAACATAGGAGTCATAAATGAAGCAGATAAATCATGGTTATGATCACTAATTAAAGTACGAACTACATATTTCCCATTCAGAAGTCTTCTTAATATCATTCTCGCTGGACATCTACATCTTGATTCTAGCATTCTCCTTGTTGAATTTCCACTTGACTTCTTCCAACCTTTCTTAGAACAAACATATGTCTTTCTCACCACGACACCCTGTGCATTTTTTGACCAAGAATACCTTCTAACACTAAAGCCAAATTTTAAGGCATAATCATTGTAACATTTATATGCAACATCCTCATTATTAAATTGCATTCCTTCTACGGGAACAGAGTCAGGTGTACTATCATGTACATTCCCAGTGCCTGCACCTTTATCAAGTGTACTATCACGATCGTCTACCTCATTATAGAATTGCATTTCTTCTGCTGGAACATTCAAGTCAAGAGTGAATCCAATGCCTGCACCCTTGTTATCATGTGCATCATTAGTGCACATGTTCACTTCTTCAGGTGCATCATTAGTACAAATTTTCACTTCTCCATATCTTTCAAATGATTGAGATAGATCATCTTTATTACAACCATATGATAATCTCACCACTGTTATAAGTAATATATCAATTTGGGTTAGCAAGCGCATACATTTACTATGATTTATTTAAGATGCATGTAACAACGGATACCGATAAGGTTAAGCAAGTCAAAGAAATGATTGAATGAATCACAATATAAAAGCAACAATAATTTGTTATTCGCTTATACTATGCATCGAGTTGTTACTTACCATGCCAATAAAAGAAACAATTTGTCGTATATGTGTGTTGACGATAGCGATTTAATTATATCTACGATGTTGTGAAACGATTTTAATAGAAATCGCTAAATGAGCAGCGATTGAATACAAAAATCGCCATCGTAAGCGCGTAACAATGTATTTCTGCACGCACACATTTTAAAATTCTTTCTACAAATATCTTATAAATCAATACTAGAAAACACATAATATCTTTCAAATCGATATACATATCGCATAATATATTACAAATCGATACGAAAATTCAGCATAATAGCTTACAAATTGACACTACAAAACACATAATATCTTACAAATCGATATACATATCACAAAATATATTATAAATCGATACAGAAATTCAGCATAATAGCTTACAAATCGATATTAACAAACAAAACAATATCTAATAAATCGATAGTATGTTACTACAACCGTGATTTGCGATACATTGCATATACTGAGTGAATGGAGGATACTGAATGGGGCAGAGGCCCTTCCTCGCATCTGTAAACAAGCATTATTGTCAACAGGTCCCAGCGTCTTACAAATATCGTTAAGTTTCCAACCATCGAAAGGACAAGATCCACCTGCAATAACAAAACAATGCTTTAATGGCACTCACGATGACATACATTCTTCAACGACAGCATGATGACATGGAAAGGTACTCATGATGCCTTAATGGTACTTGTTGGAATGTTTGTGTGTCATTGCTTTCTTCCATAATGCCTAACGACAACGAATAAGAAGAGAAGACTGTAAAAAGAGATGGCCGACAAATGCCCCTATGACGCCCACCAATAATCGAACCAGTCGATTGCGAACCCGGAAATGTTTTGTGACACAAGGCAGGAACGATAAGGCGAGAACCTCGACTCGAGAAAGGCAAAGGTTGCTACTTCGGTGGCAGCAGATGACGACAAAGTTTGCATCGTCAAATGAAGCTTCTGTTACAGCAGATGGTGCAAAAGTTTACTGCTTAGGGCAAAAATGAAACGTTTGGACTTTGAAGAGTTAACATCATACTCAACATTCTAGATGGAGAACATTTTTGTCCTTTTCTCGAACCATCGTTTCCCTTTTTTTGAATGGAGGACATTTTTGTTATTTTCTCAAACCATCGTTTCCTGGCAAGAATAGTAGGAAAAAGTACTTAAGTCTTTGCAACCATACCAGACTCTGATGCTAAGTGATGCCAATAGACACGGGAATATGAGCCCCACGTGCTTATATACGTGGCATTCATTTGGACCTCCAAACACGCACTGTAGCAAACATTGCGTCTTCGGGGGAGAACACGCAACACCCTCCCGTCTTTACTGGCTTAACCCCAAACTAGCCAGGGTTTTCTTGCACAAACATTCATTATTTTGGCGCATTATAGAGTTGTGCCAGAAAAGGTGTTTTAATTATGACATTCAATTTTTTAAATTCTTAAAATTCTTGATTTTCTTAAATTTTTTTATTTTTAAATTAATATAAACTATGTATAACATTATTACAATAATTATAAATTTATAGACAAGAAATTAGATGGTTTGAGTATGCATGTCTTGTTTCTTTAAACTTAGATCTCATTTAAATTAATTTGTGTAATTTAGTGTGAAAATAAATGATATATTATTTAAAAAATAATTGTAAGGTCATTTATTTTGATAATGAGCAATTAAATGAGGACTTTAGTGTGGATCATGGATAATTTAACAATAAACATAATATGAGCTCTATTTAATGCAATTAAGGATTCGATTATGATAAAATTGGTTCTGGTTATTATGATAAAATTGGTTCTGGTTATTTTATTTGGGTCATTTGGATCTATCAACAATCATAAAAGAATGATACAGTGAGACATTCCCCGCCTCTTTACCTTTTAATTAGTTTAATTAATAGTTAATTGGTCAATTAATTAAAGAAGAAAAGTTAAAATTTGAAAAGTTTTAAAATAATTGAGAGTTTTAAATAAATAAAGGTAGTTAAAAGGAGATAAAAACCAAGGTTTTCAAACTTATTGAACTCTCCCAAACCACACGGTATTGAAAAAGAAAGTCCAATCTTCATTAAGAAAGAGAGGCCTGAGAGCTTATAAAAGGCATCCCACACGGTCTCTCTCTTATCTCTCTAAACTCTCTCATCTCTTTCTTTATTTTCTTTCTATTTTTTTTAGACTTTTTGTTTTCTCTCTCCCTCCTCATTCATGTCCCTTGTAGGAGTCTTGGAGGTGTGTTGCAACCATTAAACCTGCAACTTGAAAGAGGTCAAGAGGAAAGAGGTGTTGAAGCTACTTTTTCGGTGACTTTTCTAAGGTCTTTTATCCTACCCGATTTTCTCAAGTAAGATTTACGTGGATTTTTGTATTATGCATACACCAAGTATTCATATACATGCTGGAGTATTTTTCAGATGTATATTTACATATGTATTGATCTCATATGGTCTAAAAATTTTATAGTCTAGAAGAGGGCTTTTACAAAAACCAGTTTTGGGGAATCACCATACATATTGTGTTTTATTGTAGACTATATTAGATTTTTCATGATTATTTCAGATGCGCGAAATCAATATGTTATTCATGAGAAAATATTTATTTAGGTTACATAACTGATTAATTGAAAAGAATAAATCTTAGATTGTGAAAAACGTTTTAGAGTTTTCGGGGTTCTTATGCACGTGCACATAGTTATCTAATTGGACCCTCAAACAGACCAAATTTCAAAAGAAAATTAACCCTCTACAAGTGATTTTGAATGTTTATTGTTATCTTAAGCACTATTTACATCTTACTTCGGCTTTCCAGCTAGTTGTTCTAGCTTCACAATCTAATACCATATCTAGTGACTGCCCAACTGTTGAAAAGCTACCGTGTCACATTTGACTTGCACCCAACAGGTCTCATCAAGGGTCTAATGCTAGGACTTTAAGCTTTTTTTGTGTGTGAATAAGTAAACTTAGATTTTAATGAAAAATGAATCAATTATTCACTAACAGGAGAGCCCTTCCCCGCATCTGGCACTAATATATTTTTAACGTTTATTTAGATATTAAGATAAGAAGGGAAGCATGTTGCTTTTTGTTTTTTCTTATAATTGGAGCTATATAGCTTTATCTATTTATTCACTTGACTCAACTATCAATGAATTTGGAACTATTCCAACCAAGAATAAAGAGGATATTTTTTACCGATCTGATATGACCAGATAAGAATGAAATATTCTCGGAGTTATCCACTGATATGACATGCTATTTTTTTAATTCATTGCCTTTCCTTTCTAGATCAGTTGTGGTCTTACAAACTCTACCGATGGTATGGATAAATTCGCTTCATCTAAATGTGTAAAAGATTATAACCGCACTTAAAAGCCGAGTACACTATCGTTGAGTTAACAACCCATATAAGGATAAATATGATGTGTAGATACGATCAAAATAAAAATAAACCGATTTGATAACTAGAACCAATCAAGTCAGAACATTGAACTAAAATAAGAATAAGAGCACGGTTAGAAGAAAATATGATTATCCAAAAATATATACTATACATAAGAGCAGATTCACAAATAAATATAGCTTTAATAAATAAAAAATACTTCCTATGTCACCAACGATTCATAAAACCAATCTTTTGAATAAAGTAAAGGACAAAACCTATAAGACCGTAAGAATAGATCTATTTATCTACAATCGAATTCTATTGTATTCTTTTCGTTTGAGACACCATTGTCAATACAAAAAAAATATTGGGAAAAAAAATAAAATAAAATAAAATAAAATAAAATACAAAAAATAAACTAAATATAAATAAGAGATTGTGTTAGATTGGCACTACAAGAAATGAAAATGAAGTGAAGTAGTGAAGAAAAGAATCCCGTCTTTATTCACTGGAGGCCCCAAGATTTCACTGGGAACTTAAGTTAGGAGCATATCCTTATGGGGTTTTTCTAGAGAAAAATTTGAAAGTTTGAACCCCCTTATTTGGTATAACTACTTAAGCCAGATGAGCGAAAGCCTTCACGTCTGATTTTTAAGGAGGGGCGGGGGAAGGATCCTATAGGAATCTATCCCAAATTTTCTTTTTCTAGGCCCATAGCTAAAAAACCTACTTTCTTACGATTACGAGGTTCATTCGAATATGAAATCCAATCCTGAAAATACATCCCACTTTTTTTTACTACCCAAGGCTTCGATACATTTAGGAATCAAAAAATATCTATCGGAGCTACTGCTATCAGAGAACAATTAGCTAATTTAGATTTGCAAATTATTATAGATCGTTCATTAGTGGAATGGAAGGAATTGGGAGAAGGATCAACTGGGAATGACCGAGAAGATAAAAAAAAATTAAGGGAAGATTTGTTGGTTAGACGCATGGAATTGGCTAAGCATTTTTCTTAGAACAAATGTAAAGCCAGAATGGATGGTTTTGTGCCTATTGCCAGTTCTTCCTCTCGAGTTGAGGTCAATCATTCAGATTGATGGGGGTAAACCAATGAGTTCAGATATTAATGAACTTTATAAAAGAGTTATCTATCGAAACAATACTCTTACTGATCCACTCACAGGAGAGCCCTTACCTTGCCAAGTGCTTAAATGGCTCACTTGATCGCTTAAATCTCTGTCAATTACTAGCCATAGTTAATGACTTCGCACTGATGTAGTTATTGCAAAATCTAACTTAATCAGATGCATCATAAGCAAATACAGGTGGAACATGCCACCAGCTACTCCAATCGAATCCAAATCCATTTATGAAAAGGTAATCCGACTTAGTCGGTCAAATTTAGTGTATTTGTTGATCAAACTTGTATTGTTGTGACTTTTTTCATTTAAGTTTTTTTAAGGGAGAAAGAAAACCATATTATTAATAGTAAAGTAAGGTTGTTACCAGAAAACCATGTTTTTTTAGGGAGAAAGAAAATGATAAATTTTCTATTTTTAAGTTATAAAAATATTTTCATATGTGCATGTTTGAGAGGGAGAAATGGTCATTAACCTTTTACATATTTTGATATGTGAACAGAACAAATTTGGCCTCATTTATAGTTTTGCCCTATAGGTTTTAAGTATTTTATGATAGATCTGAACCACTGGATGTGTTTAGCATGATCAATTTAATGAGAATCGACTCTTGGATCATATCTTTTTAACAAAAAAACATGTTTTTATTAGTCTAGAAAAACTGATACCTTCATAGCCATTGATTTTGGATCACCTTTAAAACCTGTATACACCTAAAGGTGGTTCCTATTAAACAAAACCTATAGATCACATCTACTGTGTTAGACGTGAGAAAAAAAACTTAAAACTATGATTTTTGAAGGGACCTAATCAAAGACCTAACGAAAAAGGGGGCCTAAAGAACGCATTACTCTTTTGATATATATATATATATATATATATATATATATATATATATATATATATATATATATATATATATATATATATATATTGAAATGAACTTTGGCATTAATTCTTGTTCAATTTCTATATGAATATAAAAACTTAATTTATTCTTGTACACACTAACCTTATGACATCAATCTGTCACATTCAAAACTCCAAAACAAAAACAAAAATTGTGGAATATAAGAACCTCTCTTAATTTTATAATATAACTTAATCTGGATCCAACCTCAATGAAACTTTACTACAGAAAACCAAATCCAACCGCATATATAATTGCAAGTAAAGTGCCTACCAAATCTGACTAAACATTTATTGCTCTCAACCAAAACCAACCAGCTGATGTCCCTGTTCCTAATCTGTAAAGTCACTTCCCCTTGACCCCTTGTCCTTCAACCAGTCACAAATATTGACCAATATTTTTCCAAAAAACTCATGGAAAAACTAATAATTCTAAAAAACTAGTTATTTTCCAAATATCACCTATTTTGACCATGTCACTTTTTTATCTTTATGCTATCACATCTTAATGCAATATTTATAGTTTATATATAATTTATTGTTTTCTTTATATTTTATATATTTTCTAATGTATATACATATTCTTAAAATTTAACTATACTGCTATTTTCTGAAGATTTTTACAAGAAAAACAATTTTTTAATTCATTGCAAGATTTTCCTTTGCTGAATAAATCCCGATAACGATACTGTGACTATGCCTTTTGGCGTCAAAGTGGCTGAGCAAGTAGCTCAAAGCAGTGCCTGTCTTTGTCACTAAGAAAAGGAGTCCAAAGCTCAAAAAGATTGGGAAAATCTGCTAACCCCACTTTGAAAATCAATATCATCATTTACCAGTAATTGCATTGTAAGGATCCCACCAAAAGGTGGTAAGTGGGGTCATTTTTTTTATATGATTTGCGAGATTGGGATGCGAGGAGATTATAGATTCATCTTGTCATAAAAGATAAACATGAAGGATAAGGCTCTATAAGACTGAAGACTGACCGAAGGAGCTAATAGTTTAACCATAGCCGATCAGCCACCTTGAAAGGACCGACTTTCAGTTGATACCTAATTCAGTCAATGGTTCAAATCATTTTATTGATATGTGCCAAGCTGAAGGCTCAAGTTCGAATCCCTCTAACACATGGGGCTTAAGAGATATCTGGTAGAGGTCGGCATAACCCCAGCTTGCCTATAAAAAAAATGCAAAATTTCTGCTATTGTTCATTGAATATGGAAAGATCCGTGATCATGCATATATTTCACATTTTATTAATCAGTATTTATGCATGATCCATGTTAAAATTGCCTTAAAAACCCATTTTTACCATTAGTTTTGAGAAACTGCTTTGAATTGAATTTTATCAGAAAATCGTATTCTTCAAAGCTTTCCCTGCATATATTTTTTTTAGTGTTTCTATTATAGTTAGAATTTCTTAATTGTAGTTTAGTTTGCTTAGGTTTTTATTAGCTAATTTGTAATTTTTAATTAGTTTAGGAAGTTTGCTTTTTAGACAATAAAACATGTTTTACTAAAGTGGGTCTTTTGGAAATTATTGAAAACTGTTGGACTTATTTTGAAAAATTTGTTTTACCCTAATATAATATTATAAATAGTATACTACAGCAGAAAAAAAGGGCGTCTCCCCACTTTCAAGCTCACGCCTCTCTCTCTCTCTCTCTCCACCAGCCAACCAGTAGCCTCTTCTATTTTTCCAGCACAACAAGGCAGCGTGTTGATTTCATGGGGAGAGACCATTCTCTTCACAACCACTCCAGTCGAGCCGCTCGGTAATCCCTTCTTCTGCTCCCCTTTCTTTTTACGTATCTCATATCAGTTCATTATTGTCTTTGTTGAATAGAAGAGAAGAAAAACAAAAACAAAAAAAGATATACCATAGGCTCTGTGTTTTGTTGATTCATAGGTTCTACATTTTTTTTGAGATTCAGCATTGTGGTTAAGCATTGTGTTTATTTTTTTTGTCTATTCAGTCATTCGTTATTAGTCCGTGTGTTTTGGTATTTAGTTTCAGCATGTTTAATGTTTTTGGTGCTTCCTTGTTTCATTGGTCACGTCTTTTATAGTTAGTTAACTTCTTGCTTTCTTATCTTTCCGTTGCGTTAGTTTCAGTCATGTCAAATGTGTGTCAGCATGTTTTGTTTTCAGTTTCAGCATGATTAAAGTTATTAGGGTATTCTATTGAGTCTGTGGTTTTAGCAAAGTTAGATCAGTCCTGCATAACATTAATCAATTTTTATTTCAGTCCATTAGATTAAGTTTTAGCAGTGGTTTCCTTTATGCCTAATAAGTTTTTTTTTTCATGTTAAGTTAGATCTGTTTTAGAATAATTAGTTTCACGTCTGTTAGTCTGGTTGCACTTTAGATTATATAGATAATTGTTTTCATTATTAGCCATTCTTTTTGTGTTTCTTGATTTAGTGATTAAGTTGCTTAGCTTAGATAATAGGTTAAATTAGATTAAATGTATTTGAAATAGGCTATTAGTTCAGTATTTGTTTAAGTTATAAAAAGAAAAAAAAAACAAATAAAACCATGTTATGTTAGTTGATAAAGGCTAGCCAATTCCTTGTTTTATGTGTTTACGTGCATTGATAACCCATTAGGAGTGCATTAGTATGTCTGTCATTATTTTCAGCATATGGTAGGTAATTAGTTTCTTGATTGAGTAATTAGGTTGTTGGTTATTTTATCTGTCCTGATAGTTTGGTATTCATTAGTTCATAGTTAGTTTTGTTTCTTTTAGTTAAGTCAAATATTGTTTTTTGTCGATTTATTTTTGTCATTAGCTAATCAATTCGTGTTTAGTTTTCCTCGTACTGCTGTGTGTTTTGTTTTAGTGTTTTTGCAGGAAAGCACTTGGATGTGTGAGAGAAGCGATTTCGAGCTCTCAGAAAGGCCTCTCAGGGAGCCCTCAGAAAAGCAAAAGTTCAAGAAAACATACTTTACCTCAAAAGGAGACAAGAAGACCTCAACATTGAAGACTACTTTTCTCTTCTTCTTTTAGACTAGAATTTTATTTATTCAATTCATTGGATTGTAATAAGGTTGTTTTATTCTTTAAGCCCTCTGCGTAGGAAAACACTCTTTAGTTATTCGTTTATTTAATTAATTCTTTTTTTTTGCCATAAAGAGTAGTGTAGTTGTGTGTGTTGAATACAAGTATCTCTCGTTCCCTGAGATTGACCCGGACTCCACCACTCGTGCGAGCCAGTTTTTATTATTTGGTGTCTGGCTTTCACATAGTTTTCATTAACAAGATTGTTTTAAAAAAAGGTTTTCATAAAACTCACACCAAATTTTTGGCGTCGTTGTCGAGGAACGGCGAAATACGAGTATTCACTTTATTGTCTGGTGTTTGTTCTCGTATTTTAGGTTGTTAGTTTAATTTAGTTCTTTAATTAAGATTGTTTAGTTTGCCTTTTGCATTAAGGCTTAGAACCACGTGTGTGCATACCATAGAGACGAGTTTACTTTTCTGCATAGCCCACCCATTAGGATCCCCTTAGAAGTGACTGTGTACGATTGGTACCGTGCACATAGATTTCATTTTTGTAAATTCTCTACTGAGTGCAACTGCGTGGTGCCTATTTATTTATTGTTTTTAGTATTTGTTTCTATTACTCGCTTTGTGGTTTGTGTGGTTTGGTCTCTAGCGCGTTAGTTAGGTAGAAAAACCCAATTTAGGACGGTTGCTGCACCGGTCTACCCTTTGGTGCATGCACGAGCGACGTTCATTTGAACCTGAGCTTGCCGAATTTGTTGAGAATCCTAAATCTTTCTTTATGAGAGCCCATCAATCCAGCCCCATGGCTGAAGATCAGCAGTTGATCCGTCCTCTTAGGGAGTACTTCATGCCCAACACACACTCCCGCCTCCTGCATCACAAGACCTGATGTGGGAGCGAACTATTTTGAAATCAAGGCCAGTGTCATCCAGATGTTACCCTCCTTTTATGGCCTTAGCAACGAAGACCCATACCGTCATCTTGATGAATTTCTCGAGATCTGCTCTACGGTGCAGATCAATAATTTTGGAGATGACGTGTTAAGGTTGACGTTATTCCCCTTCTCCCTCAAGGATAAAGCCAAGCATTGGATGAAGGCCCTCGATACAGTTTAAATTACCACTTGGGAACATATGTAAATAGAGTTTTTAAAGAAATACTTCCCAATTGGTAAGACGAACCAGTATCGAAAAGCCATCACCAGCTTTTCACAGATCGAGGGAGAAATGTTCCATGAAACGTGGGAGAGGATGAAAGATCTTCTCCGCAAGTGTCCCCACCACAAGGTGCCCCGTTGGCAACTGGTGCAATATTTTTATGATGGTCTCACTGAGAAGAACCGTCAAATGGTTGACGCTGCCTGTGGGGACACTTTTATGCTCAAAAGTGAAGATGAAGCATGAGCCCTTTTTGAGACCTTGAGCGAGAACTCCATGCACCATGCTTCTGCTTCACGATCTGAGAGGGCCACATCTGTGCAAGATGGCGCGAAGAAGGCTGGTATATTCGAGATAGGGATACACCTTGAGTTGCAAAACAAGGTCGACCAGCTGCCCAGAAATTGTATCAGCTATTGTCGGGTCCCTCTCCAGTCTTACAGGTGTGTGCGCTATGTGCTAGCCCTGCACACCATGTTGCTGATTGCCCCGTTGCGCCACAGTGCCCTGAGTTTGTCCAGGAGCAAACTCAGATGGCGCAGAGTTTCGCTATGCCCACACCCAATCCATATTCCAGTACATATAACCTGGGCTGGTGGAACCATCCCAATTTTTCATAGAGAAATCCACAAGCCCAACCTTCCAACACTTCCCAAAACCAACCCAGGCAAGGCAGTTATGCACCTGGATTTTAGAGAACCAGCTACCCTTCCGCTAAGCCTACTTATAGTCAGCCCCAGTCCCAAGAGCCTTCGTCCAACCAGTCCTTTGAGGACAAGATGCTGCAAGCCTTCTCGGATATCAAGGCAAATCTGAGCTCCCGTACACATTCTATTGCGAAGCTTGAGACGCAAATGAGACAACTTGCCGAGGCGCTTAGTAAGCAGAGTGAGGGGGCTTTACCTAGCCAACCGGTGGTGAACCCTAGGGGTAAGGAACCGATGCATGGCCTGCATATGACAGATGCCCATCAAGAGCAGGCTCAAGCGATAATCACCCTTAGGAATGGGAAGCAATACCAAGCGAGGGAGGCTGCAGAAAAGAGAGAGAGAACGAGTGAGAAGCAACCTGTCCCTATCGTCCCACCTCAGGAAAGCAAGAGGGCTCTACCAACTGAGCCTTCAAAGTCCTATACTCCCAAAGCCCCCTTTCTTGAGGCGCTAGAGAGACCAAAGTCATTAAGCAAACATGGAGTGAATATGCAGAAGATGCTTGAGATATTTAAGCACGTTCAGATAAACCTCCCCTTGCTTGATGTCATTCAGCAAGTCCCTGCATATGCAAAATTTCTAAAGGAGCTTTGTACGCAGAAAAAGAAGTTGAGGTCACAAGTGCCGAAGAAGATATACTTGACTGAGCAGGTGAGTGCAGTGTTGCAGCACCAAACCCCACTAAAGCTTAAGGACCCAGGGACTCCAATTATTCTGTGTGTCATAGGAGACATCACTGTCGAACGTGCATTGCTCGACCTTGGGGCAAGTGTCAATATCTTATTGGGTTTCTTTTATGACAAATTTGGATTAAAAGAGATGAAGCCAACACCTATGACTCTGCAACTTGCAGATAGATCAATCAAGGGCCCGCGAGGGATTCTGAAAGATGTTCTAGTCAAGGTGGAGGACTTCTACTTTCCTGTCGACTTCATCATTTTAGATATGGAGGGAGTTAATGATATGCGACAGAACCCCATCATTCTTTGATGCCCCTTCCTGGCCACTGCCAATGCGTGCATTAATTGTTGCACAGGCGCGATGGATGTCTCATTTGGCAATAGGAAGATGAGGCTGAACATTTTTCATGCGGCGATGGGACCTACCGGCGATGAGGCTTCTTTTGAGGTCGACTTCATTCAGAACCTAGTAGAAGCAGAGCATACCTGGTTATTGAGTGATCCACCTCAGGAGGAGATTGATGAATCACTCAAAGAAGATTGCCATGGGTCAATAGAGAGTCAGACAGGTGATCTGAGTTGGACCTGGCACTTCGAGCCGCTTCCTGAATTGGCAAAAAAGTCAGCCCGATCATCCATAGATAGTCCGCCTGAGCTAGAGTTGAAGCCCTTACCGACCTCACTCAAGTATGCCTTCCTAGGCAAGGATCAGACTCTCCCCGTCATTATTTCCGTAGACTTGACTGACACCCAGGAGTGTCAGATTTTACAGGTCTTGCACGAGCATAAAGAGGCGATTGGATGGTCGATGGCAGATCTGAAGGGGATAGATCCCTCATTTTGCATGCATCAAATTATCATAGATGAGGGGGCTAAACCCTCAAGAGAGGCGCAAAGGAGACTAAATCCCCATATGAAGGAGGTGGTAAAGAAGAAGGTAGTCAAATAATTGTACGCTGGGATCATTTACTTCATCTCCGACAGTCAGTGGGTGAGCCCTACCCAGGTTGCCCCCAAGAAGTATGGGCTCACCGTAGAGATGAATGAAAAAGGAGAAAGTGTCCCCATGAGGACTACCACGGGATGACGAGTGTGCATAAACTATAGAAAGTTGAACAACGTAACTAGGAAGGATCACTTTCCTCTGTCGTTCATCGACCAGATCCTGGAGAAACTCGCGGGCCAACAATATTTTTGTGTTCTGGATGGTTATTCAGGATACAACCAGGTGGTCGTTCATCCCGAGGACCAGGAGAAGACGACGTTCACCTGCCCATATGGCACTTTTGCTTATAGGAGAATGTCGTTCGGGCTCTGCAATGCCCCGACAACATTTCAACGGTGCATGATGGTGATCTTCTCATATATGATGGATGATGTCCTTGAGATTTTCATGGATGATTTCTCGGTCTATGGCTCTTCATTTTACAATTATCTCCAAAAGTTATCTCGTGTGCTTCAACGTTGTAGGGAGACAAATCTGGTTCTTAGTTGGAAAAAGAGTTATTTCATGGTGAGACAGGGGATTGTTCTTGGACATATTGTGTTTGAGAAAGGGATCGAGGTCGATAAGGCCAAAGTGGAGACCATTGCTAGATTAGCTCCACCGACCTCTGTGCGCCAGGTGCGATCATTTCTAGGGCACACATGTTTTTATAGAAGGTTCATTAAGGATTTTATCCAGATCTCTTGACAGTTGTGCAACCTGCTATCGAAAGATCAACCGTTTGTGTTTGATGATGCCTGTGTGAAGGCATTCTTGGCCCTGAAGGAGACTCTGACTACTGCTCCTATTCTTCGATCTCCTGAGTGGTCAATGCCATTTTAGATTATGTGTGACGCGTCAGATTACACAGTTGGAGCGATTCTCGGTCAAAAGATTGAGTGACGATCTCATGTGATTTATTACGCTAGTAGGACCCTCTCTGATGCGTAAATGTATTATACCACCACAGAGAAGGAATTACTAGTCATAGTTTTTGCTCTTGAGAAGTTTCGCTCATATTTGTTAGGCTCCAAGGTCATCATTTACTCAGATCATGCAACATTGCGATATTTGATGAACAAAAAGGATGCCAAACCGCGTCTCATTCGATGGATCCTTCTGTTACAAGAATTTGATCTCGAGATTTGAGATAAGAGTGAATGTGAGAATCTTGTAGCAGATCATTTATCCAGACTGACAGTGGAGACATCCACTGATCAGGGGTAGATTGATGATTCATTTTCGGATGAGCAACTCTTTCATGTCAAGCATCTACCTTGGTTCGCACATATCATCAACTTTTTGGTGACTGGAGAGTACCCTTCGCACTGGAACCGCAATGAGAGAGATCGATTTTTCTCGCAGGTAAAGCACTATTTTTGGGAGGAACCAGAGTTGTTTCGATTATGCCCGGATCAGATGATTTAGAGGTGTGTTCCTGAGGAGGAGTATGACTCCATTCTATCATTCTGTCATTCCTTGGCTTGTGGATGTCATTTCTCTAGTCAAAAGATCGCCACAAAGGTCCTCCAGTCAGGATTTTGGTGGCCGACACTACATAGAGATGCCCATGATTTTTGTAGGAGGTGCTTGCGCTGTCAGCAGACAGGACTCATCGCCAAGCGTGACATGATGCCCCTTCTTCCTATTTTAATTGTTGAGATTTTTGATGTGTGGGGCATTGATTTTATGGGTTTTTTCCCGCCATCGTTTGGATTTGTTTATATTTTAGTGGCAGTTGATTATGTTTCAAAATGGGTCGAGGTCGTGGCCACCTGAACCAATGATCATAAGGAGGTGCTTTGATTTATCAAGCACATTATTTTTAGTCAGTTCAGAGTCCATAGAGCGATCATTAGCGATGGTGGTACGCACTTTCGTAATGTGCAAGTAGCTTCCTTACTTAGAAAATATTTTGTGCATCATCGGATTGCTACACCTTACCACCTGCAGACCAGTGGCCAAGTTGAGGTCTCTAATAGGAAGATCAAGCGGATTCTGAAAAAGACAGTCCGACCAGACCACAAAGACTGGTCTCAGCACCTTGATGATGCCCTATGGGCTTATAGGACTGCTTTTAAGACCCCAATTGGTATGTCGTCGTATCGATTGGTTTTTGGGAAACCATGCCATCTCCCTGTTGAGTTAAAGCATAGAGCGTATTGGGCTATAAAAGAGTTTAATTTTGATATGACCCAAGCTGGAGCAGAGAGATGATTACAGTTGAGTGAGCTAGAGGAATTGCGTAATGAGGCCTACGAGAGTGCCAAGATTTATAAGGCTCAAACCAAGCATTTCCATGATCAACACATTGTGAGGAAGCAGTTCGAGCCTGGTCAAAAGGTTTGGCTTTATCATTCATGTCTTCATCTTTTTCCAGGGAAGCTGAAGTCCAGATGGGATGTACCATTCATAGTCTGTAGAGTTTTTCCATATAGAGCGATAGATCTTTTGGACCCTCAAACGGGCAACATTTTCAAAGTCAATGGGCAGCGGCTGAAGCCCTACATTTTTTATATGGTGGTGAGACAAGACATTGAGGCTATTGACCTCGTGGATGTATAAGGGCACACACAGGTTTGTATGTTGTATTTTTATTTGGATCCAATAAATGTTCATAGATGTTTTTTCTTTATTTTGCTTTGTTTTATTATATCTCATGAGTGTATTGTAAGACCAGGTATGCATTCTTGTGTATTCGTAGGACATGCATTCATATGTCATATCAGGTGACTTCTACTCTTTTCTCCCAATTATCTCGTTTTCACATGCAGTCCCTTAGTTTCATGCAAGCATGGGGGAGTGCCACTGAGGACAGTGTCATTCAAGCATGGGGGAGGCTGTAGTTTGCACACCTACACTTTTCATGTCTTTGTACTTGCATTTTTTATGTCAACTCATTAAAATTAGTCTTTTAGGGAATGAGTTTGAACTTATATGACTGCTTTGCAACATCTAACATTTTTAGAGAATTTTTAAGCCTCACGAAAAACTTTTTCTAAGACGAATCTAGAAAAATGTGGTTGTTTATGTGGATTTCAAAGAAATGATTATAGATGCATGTTAGAGTTTATTTTGAATCACAAGTATGAATATGCACAATTTTATTTTTGAAAACTAAGCAAATGAACAACATTGCAAAAGAGCTCAAAAAGTAAAAAAAGAGCATACGTTTAGTTGTTTGATATCTTCGTACTCCCTAGTAGCTGGGTTTAAATATAAGTTGAAGTGTTTGAGTTCCATGTTGAAAAGATTAACGAACGAAGTCAATTCTTTGTCTGCGTTGATATCCATGGCCTATTTTGTTCGAGCAAGTAGAGCTTGAGGGGTGTTTACACCTGGTGCCCTAAAGCCATCTGGTTTGGGAGCCATCGGTCCGAAAGCCCGTTACATGGACTTTATAGAGAGCCTAATAGATATTGGCATTGCACATGACAGAGAAGTAGACTATACGTAAACTATAAAAACTTGAAGGTCTAGTGACTCGAGCAATTAAGTCTGAGGGATACTTTGTATCTGGTGCCCTAAGGTCGTCTGGCCTGGGAGTCACTGACCCAAAGCTCATTACACAGGTCACGGAAACTAGAAATTTGGTATAGTGCTCAAAGAAAAATGTGTAAAAAAAAATTTGAAAATCAAGAAAAAGAAAAGAGAGTAAAAAAGAAAAGTTCATTGCTTAGAAACAAATATTGAGAAAACCTGTGCAGAACACATATGAGTAAGGATAAGTAAATAATAACATGTATGTACTTGAATTTTTGAGAATGAAACATAAATAATTATGCTATTTAGAAAAGTGAAAGAAAATGTTTTATTCTGTGGTGGCAGGTAGAAGACTCTAATCATGTTTTGATAATGCAATTACATGAAATATTTGTGAAAACAAACTCCTTAACTGCTTAATGCTTTGTGCTTTAAAATTTTTATGCATACATGACAGAGATGTTTGTGGGTAGCATCACTGCAAACCCTCACGAGACCTTACTCGTCCACTAGGGTAACCCAGGGGTTTAAAGGGCTTGTTGCATACGCTAAATGCAATCGTGATTCCTACGAAAGTGAGTTAGGCTTTTGTTTTGATTAGTTTATCATTTTTGTTTTTGCTTCAGTTTGCTCGAGGACTAGCAAATGATAAGCATGGGGGTATTTGATCATGCATATATTTCATATTTTATTAATCAGTATTTATGCATGATCCATGTTAAAATTGCCTTAAAAACCCATTTTTACCATTAGTTTTAAGAAACTGTATTGAATTGAATTTTATTAGAAAATCGTATTCTTCAAAGCTTTCCCTGCACATATTTTTTTTATTGTTTCTATTATAGTTAGAATTTCTTAATTGTAGTTTAGTTTGCTTAGGTTTTTATTGGCTAATTTGTAATTTTTAATTAGTTTAGGAAGTTTGCTTTTTAGACAATAAAACATGTTTTACTAAAGTGGGTCTTTTGGAAATTATTGAAAATTATTGGACTTATTTTGAAAATTTTGTTTTACCCTGATATAATATTATAAATAGTATACTACAACAGAAAAAAAGGACGTCTCCCCACTTTCAAGCTCACGCCTCTCTCTCTCTCTCTCTCCTTTCTCCACCAGCCAGCAAGTAGCCTCTTCTATTTTTCCAGCACAACAAGGCAGCGTGTTGATTTCATGGGGAGAGACCATTCTCTTCGTAACCACTCCAGCCGGGCCGCTCGGTAATCCCTTCTTCTGCTCCCCTTTCTTTTTACGTATCTCATATCAGTTCAATATTGTCTTTGCTGAATAGAAGAGAAGATAAACGAAAAAAAAAGATATACCATAGGCTCTGCGTTTTGTTGATTCATAGGTTTTGCATTTTTTTTGAGATTCAGCGTTGTGGTTAAGCATTGTGTTTATTTTTTTTGTCTATTCAGTCATACGTTATTAGTTTGTGCATTTTGGTATTTAGTTTCAACATGTTTAATGTTTTTGGTGCTTCCTTGTTTCATTGGTCACGTCTTTTGTAGTTAGTTAACTTCTGGCTTTCTTATCTTTCTGTTGCGTTAGTTTCAGTCATGTCAAATGTGTGTCAGCATGTTTTGTTTTTAGTTTCAGCATGATTAAGGTTATTAGGGTATTCTATTGAGTCTGTGGTTTTAGCAAAGTTAGATCAGTCCTGCATAGCGTTAATCAATTTTTATTTCAGTCCATTAGATTAAGTTTTAGCAGTGGTTTCCTTTATGCCTAATCATTTTTTTTTTCATGTTAAGTTAGATCTGTTTTAGAATAATTAGTTTCATGTCTGTTAGTCTGGTTGCACTTTAGATTATATAGATAATTGTTTTCATTATTAGCCATTCTTTTTGTGTTTCTTGATTTAGTGATTAAGTTGCTTAGCTTAGATAATAGGTTAAATTAGATTAAATGTATTTGAAATAGGCTATTAGTTCAGTATTTGTTTAAGTTATAAAAAAGAAAAAAAAACAATTAAAACCATGTTATGTTAGTTGATAAAGGTTAGTCGATTCCCTGTTTTATGTGTTTGCGTGCATTGATAATCCATTAGGAGTGCATTAGTATGTCTGTCATTATTTTCAGCATATGGTAGGTAATTAGTTTCTTGATTGAGTAATTAGGTTGTTGGTTATTTTATCTTTCCTGATAGTTTGGTATTCATTAGTTCATAGTTAGTTTTGTTTCTTTTAGTTAATTCAGATATTGTTTTTTGCCGTTTTATTTTTGTCATTAGTTAATCAATTCTTGTTTAGTTTTCCTCGTACTGCCGTGTGTTTTGTTTTAGTGTTTTTGTAGGAAAGCACTTGAACGTGCGAGAGAAGCAATTTCGAGCCCTCAGAAAGGCCTCTCAGGGAGCCATCAGAAAAGCAAAAGTTCAAAAAAACATACATTACCTCAAAAGTAGACAAGAAGACCTCAGCATTGAAGACTACTTTTCCCTTTTTCTTTTAGACTAAGATTTTATTTATTCAATTCATTGGGTTGTAATTAAGGCCGTTTTATTCTTTTAAGCCTTCTGCATAGGGCAACACTCTTTACTTATTCGTTTATTTAATTAATTTTTTTCTTGGCAATAAAGAGTAGCGTAGTTGTGTGTGTTGAATACAAGTATCTCCCGTTCCCTGAGATCGACCCGGACGCCACCACTCGTGCGAGTCGGTTTTTATTATTTGGTGTCTAGCTTTCACATAGTTTTCATTAACAAGACTGTTTTAAAGAAAGGTTTTCATAAAACTCACACCAATCCGTGCCTCTTTAAATCCAAACGGCCACATTGAATTGTTTTCACAGTTTGTCCCCTAAAAGATCAGCAGTGTCTGGTCAAGCTTACAAGTGGTAGCACTAGTGAACTGATTTCCTTTACTATTCCTTTTACCAAGTGTGCTGGGCAACGGGTGGCTGCAAATGTAGAGCTTGTGAGCATGTTCAAAATTGAGCAGCTAAGTCAAATACGTGTCTCTGATTTTTTTTTTCTCTCAACAAAAATATTCAAATATGTCAAATGTGGTAAAATGTTTATAACAAGGGTCCAATATTAAAGGTGTATGCCAATAGCCACTGTAACCTTCCTGCTACTCACATTGTAACTAACGGGGCTCCTTGTCTGGTAGGAGCAGCTAGTGCACGTGACCTTGTGTTGGGACGTTGCAGGTTCAAAACCCAATGGTATAGTTGTTTAACTGGTAGGGGTTTGCATAACCCCAACTTGCCTTTAAAAAAAAAAGGATAACTTTTTTTTTTGTTCTTTTTTTATATTTACATAGAGAAACCACCCCAAGAATCAGAGACCTAGCCATACTTAAGGTAGCTGTCGTGGCAACGTAACTCCGTGGCCTTACCCCTTTCCCCAGGAAGTTACAAGAATCTGACTAACTTTGCTTAACATTTTGATTTTTATATTTAGCCACCTACTTTCAGAGTTTATTTTCCAAAGACACACTTGGTTCATAAATCACGACTTGACCGAGTCACAAAAAGTGTATAAAATGTCCGTATTATTGATTTGTTAAAAAAAAATGCATAAAATGATAATAACAGTAAATACAAGCCAAACCCATCGTTTTATACCTCAAGGCAGCTTTTTGAGAAACGCTGATCATTCACCCAATTGTAATGCATTGGCGAATTGATTTCCCTCGTCTACTATCGCATTCTACCAAAATTGGTGTATCGAGCCCATACAGAATTGTATGATTCACTTGTATGCATTGCATGGCTGGAAAAGGACAGCTCGCGAGGTGGTGTAAAATTGGAGCAGCAAGTTAATTATGTCAAGTATGGTAAAATGTTCTAAACGAGTGTCTAAAGCAAGAGATGTAGATTTGACAGTTTACATATAGGAACCGAACATATGGTAAATTTATGTTTAGCCACCTCAAGTTTCAAATATTCAACATGGATGCCTGAACTTTTGAAAAATTGCTTAGATGACTTTCTGAGTTGCTTTTTTCACTAAAAGTCAATTATTTACCCCTGAAGTATAGCTGGTAAAAAGATGGCTTCAAAAGTTACAATTAGTAATAAAAAAAGATTAATATTGCCATTTTCAATAGTCACCTAGGGTTTGGTAAAACAAAAAGGCATGGCGTCATGTCTTGAAGGAGGCTAAACATAAATTTGTCATGCATCAGGCGCATATATGTAAAACTACCAAGTATTTTAAATGAAAAATTATAGACTGTAAAAAATGCCATTATATTTTATTTTTTATTTTCTCACCCTTTTTTGGCAAAATCTCAGTAAAAAATAAATGAATTAAAAAATATAATATAAGGGAAAAGAAAGAAAACATTTAATAATATTCAAGAAAACAAGATGTTTATGATATATACCTAGATTCAAGAAAACGGTTATTTTAACCAATCTTGTTTCTTTTTAGGTGCAAATGTCAGCTTGTGAGATGCTTAGCACCTTCATCATAAATATGGCTCGGCCCCACAGCATGATACCGTTGAATGGTGGGAAGACACATGAATAGACAGATGCATGCCTTCACATGTACCTCACGGCCACTTGTCAATAATAGTGGCACATGCCTTCCCTTAAAGTTTTTTATAAATGGGAAGCCAAATTAGTGGAACGCCAAAATCAACTTCCACTAGTCGCTTTCTATCAAAAAATTTCTTTAATCACAAAGGTGCAATTCAAGATGGTGATGCTTAAGAACTTCGCGCAGAACTTACAGAGAAAGTTCTCACGTTCAAGGGAAGACAAGAAAGAGGGGTACTTTGCTGTGTTGGCCAGCCATGAAGGCAACTCAAAGAGGTTTATGGTGCCATTGAGTTACTTGAGTAACCCCGCTTTTGTAAGGCTGCTAGATGAGGCCGAGGAGGAGTATGGGTTTCACCAGCAAAGCATCCTTACTGTGCTCTGCCATCCAAGTGAGCTCGAGGGTATCTTGGCAGGTGAATGGAAGAAAGAGAGAAGAGAGACATTTCCCATTGGGCTCTTTAAAACCCCTTGGTAAAGAACTGCAACCACTAACAGGGTGTAATGGCTGATACCATCTTCAGTTCAATTTAGGTGTAGGGAGGGATATGAGAGGGGCGTGGACATCCGCAGATCACGTAACAATATCCTCATGTGGATGGAGTCGAAATCCTCAGATTTTAATGTTGGCGCCCCTCCAATCTCTGCGGAGACTGATGGGGATTTGGTGAATCCCTGTCACTGTGCTTCCAACTTAGGGTGCCTCTACTAAGTTTGGCTTGTGTTTTTTTATGATTGGAGGGTGATCTCGAAGGGATTTTATAGATGAAAACATACTGTATTTTTACCTGAACCATTGATGTAGATGAAGATTTGCGGAAATTTTGTTTCTAAAATATATATGAAGTACTACTACTCTTGGCAAAGCCAAAATCGAGAGGGTTGTGTATGTTCGCCTCCGATGATTCACTGAATCCCACGTCTGTGTTCGGGGCTTTGAATGAGCACCACGTATACAAGCACATGGGGCTCGTATTCCTGTGTATGTTGACATAACTTTGCATCGGACTTTGGTGTTGTTGCAAAGACTTAAGTACCCTTTATTGCTATTCTTCTCATAAAGTGATGGTTTGAGAAAATGACAAAAATGCCTTTCATTCAAAAAAGAAAAAACAAATAGTTCAAAAAAAGGACAAACATGTCCTCCATCCAGAAAGTCGAGGATGATGTTGACTCTTCAAAGTCTTCTTCTTTTTCTGTTCAAAAAAAGGACAAACATGTTTTCTTCTTCTTTCTCCGTAAAACACTGTAAAACCCTTTCTCTCTCTAGAGAAGAAATCAAGGAAAACAAAGAGTTCTTCCTGGAGAAGGCCATGAACATCAACCCTCTCACTCTCTCTCCCTTCTCTCTCTACTTCTGTGCACATCCAACAGACGATCCTACATTGCTGCATCGTCATCTTCTTCTTCTTCCTTCTTCGTAAAACACTATAAAACCCTCTCTCTCTGTAGAGAAGAAATCAAGAGAGGTAAAGGGTTCCTCCTGGAGAAGGCCATGAACACCAACCCTCTCAGTCTCTCTCCCTTCTCTCTCTACTTGTGTGCCTGATTTAGAGTTTTTGCCCTTACAGGAGGGGGGTCCGGAGGCTCCCCCCCCCGGCCTTCCAACAATGATTTGTAGTATTATCGGGCTTTCCTACAGCAATTTGTAGCATTTGTAGTGTCTTCCGTAAATCGCGAAACGCTATAGCGATTTGTAGTGTCTTCCGCAAATCGCTATAGCGATTCGCAAATCGCTATAGCGATTTGTAGTGTCTTCCGCAAATCGCTATAGCGATTTGTAGTGTCTTCCGCAAATCGCTATAGCAATTTGTAGTGTCTTCCGCAAATTAGGACCAACTTGTCAGAGTCATATCTCCCTAACTGGAGGTCATATTCCAAATCCGCGATTTGTAGTGTCTTCCGCAAATCGCTATAGCGATTTGTAGTGTCTTCCGCAAATTGCTATAGCGATTTCTAGTGTCTTCCGCAAATTAGGACCAACTTGTCAGAGTCATATCTCCCTAACCAGAGGTCATATTCCAAATCCGTAAAAGATGGTGTCTTCGTTATTGAGTCTAGTTTATTTCTGTAAATTTTCAGCAATTTCTATTGTCATTTCATTCCTCATTTTAACTTCAACGATACATTACAACCATAATCATCAAAAGAAAGATTGCCCAAGCTAAGAGTCCTAGCGAGGAGGTCTCAGCGGAGCCGTCGTTCTAGTGACGGGTGTTCATCTCGTTCCGGTGACGGGTGTTCTACGAAATGTAAATTCTCCCTTCTGTAAGGGCAAAAGGCCATGAACACGCTGGGAGGAGCCCTCAGACCCCCCTTCTGTAAGGGTAAAAACTCTGAATCAGACTCCATAACTCTTCAAGTTGAATGATGCTACCCACACTGGGAGGAGCTCTCAGACCCCCCTTTCTGTAAGGGTAAAAACTCTAAATCAGACTCTACAACTCTTCAAGTTGAATGATGCTACCCACGCTGGGAGGAGCCCCCAGACCCTCCTCCTGTAAGGGTAAAAACTTTGAATCAGGCTCCACAACAGTAAATGTGCAGGTCAGTCGATGCTTGATGGAGCAATGTATGATCTTCTAATGGATGTGCACAGAAGCAGAAACAGAAGGGAGAGAGAGAGAGAGTGAGAGTTGAATGATGCTACCCACGCTGAGATGAGCCCCCAAACCCTCCTCCTGTAAGGGTAAAAACTTTGAATCAGGCTCCACAACAGTCAATGTGCAGGTCAGTCGGTGCTTGATGGAGCAATGTATGATCTTCTAATGGATGTGCACAGAAGCAGAAATAGAAGGGAGAGAGAGAGAGTAAGAGGGTTGATGTTCATGGCCTCCTCCAAGGAAGATTTCTTTCTCGGATAATCCTGCAGTGCAGAGACTGAGTCATAAATAATCATCTTCGGGGCACTTAAGTCTTTACAACCACTCCTTTTCAAGAACCGTCATTTTTTTTTGCACCAATGGAGGAGAGGGTACTTAAGTCTTTGCAATTGCATCAAACTCCAACGCTAATTAATGCTGACAAACATGGGGATACGAGATGCACATGCTTACATACGTGGTGCTCTTTGGGACCCCCGATCATGAGATGTAGCTAACTGCCCTGTTCGGGGGGGGAACATATAACCTGCTTTGATATTAAAGAGAAAGTCATTTCTTCTAAAACTGGACCTTTGAAAATATTTTGACATGGTTAGTTGGAGCTTTCTTTTACATGTCATGAGAAAATGAAAATTTGTGAGAGGTGGGTAAAATGGGTAAGTGAGATTTTGGAATCCTCCTCAATCTCAGCTTGCATCAATTGTAGCCAGATGCCCTTTTTCAAGCCCAAAGAAGGGCCGCAGACAAGGGGACCCAATGTCACCCCGGCTTTTTATCTTTGCCATGGAAGGTCTAAGCTACGTACATGCTCAGCCAGGCTTGCAAGATTGAGTTATACAATGGGGGTGGTAGTGCCAGGCATAATAAATTTCACCTATATCCACTGTCTATGTTTTAATTTTTAGAGAGGCAAGCGAGAAAAACATGAAGAGCTTAGCTTAAGGTTTCAGAATTTCTAGGTTTCAAATTAATACTAGAAAAAACAATTTTTGTCTTTTTAATGATGATGAAGATAGTTACCTAAAGACCAGGGGGCAAGGCATATTTTTCAATGTGAACAACACGGTTTGCCAATGTGATACCTAGGTATCCCTTTGCAAGCAAGGGTGTTACGAGAGCTGCTCTATTGTCTCAATTGGAGGACAGGGTAAGGAGCAAGGTGGAATCCTGAAAAGCTAGAAGGGAGTCCTGGTGAATCACGTACTCACAACACTAGGCCTACGTACATTTCATGACCCTATTCACAATCCTGACCTCAATTTTAAAGAAAATTACCAAGGCCTTTAAAAGGTTTCTATAAAGTGCCCATTTGGATAAACAAGTCAAGGCAACAATCTCATGGGAAGTGGTCACTAAGTTGCTCTCGCAAGGGAGCCTTGGGATTAAAGATCTGCGATGGTTTAATATTGCATTATTGCATTGTTTGTGAAATGGTGGTGGATGATAGCAAAAGGTGAGGGGTTGGTTTCCACCATTCTTTGTTGTAAATATGATATATGGGGTTGGCCCTGAAATTGGGTAAAAAGTTTAAGATGAACGACATACTCAGAATTTTGGAAAGGTTTGGTGAAGGTGCTGGAAATTTTTGTGCAAAATGTAATGATGAAAGTGGGTGATGGAAGCTACACGATTTTTTTGAGAGATTTATGGGCTGCTGAGTGTCCCTTTAGGCAAACATTTCCCAATCTCTTTCAAATTTTCATGAGAATCAGTAAATCAGTCAAAAATTACTGGTCTGCAGCAAATGGGTGGCAGGCTTCAGTCAGGCGCGCACATATCTTGGCCATAGCCTCTCAACTTGAGTAGTTGCTAACATTGGTGGCAGGGCAAAGCAGGTTATATGTTCCCCCCCCCGAACAGGGGAGTTAGCTACATCTCATGTTTGGGGGTCCCAAAGAGTACCACGTATGTAAGCATGTGCGTCTCGTATCCCCATGTTTGTCAGCATTAATTAGCGTTGGAGTTTGATGCGATTGCAAAGACTTAAGTACCCTTTTCTCCATTGGTGCCAAAAAAAATGACGATTCTTGAAAAGGAGTGGTTGTAAAGACTTAAGTGCCCCGAAGATGATTATTTAAGACCCAGTCTCTGCACTGCAGGATTATCCGAGAAAGAAATCTTCCCTGGAGGAGGCCATGAACATCAACCCTCTCACTCTCTCTCTTTCTTCTGTTTTTGCTTCTGTGCACATCTAGCAGAAGATCCTACATTGCTCCATCAAACACCGACTGACCTGCACATTGACTATTGTGGAGCCTGATTCAGAGTTTTTACCCTTACAGGAGGAGGGTTTGAGGTCTCATCCCAGCGTGGGTAGCATCATTCAACTAAATGAGTTGTAGATCCTGATTCAGAGTTTTTACCCTTACAGGAGAGGGGTATGGGGGCTCCTCCCAGCGTGGATAGCATCATTCAACTTGAAGAGTTGTGGAGTCTGATTCAGAGTTTTTACCCTTACAGAAAGGAGGGTCTGAGGGCTCCTCCCAGCGTGGGTAACATCATTCAACTTGATGAGTTGTGGAGCTTGATTTAGAGTTTTTGCCCTTATAGGAGGAGGGTTTGGGGGCTCCTCCCAACGTGGATAACATCGTTCAACTTGATTCGTTGTGGAGCCTGATTCAGAGTTTTTGCCCTTATAGAAGGAGGGTTTGGGGGCTCCTCCCAGTGTGGGTAGCATCGTTCAACTTGATTCGTTGTTTAGCCTGATTCAGAGTTTTTGCCCTTACAGGAGAAGGGTTTGGGGGCTCCTCCGAGCGTGGGTAGCATCGTTCAACTTGATTCATTGTGGAGTCTGATTTAGAGGTTTTGCCCTTACAGGAGGGGGGTACGGGGGCTCCCCCTTGGCACGGGTCCCGGGTGTCGTGGTAAAAAAATGCACAGTGTGTCATGATGAGAAAGACATATGTTTGTTCCAAGCAAGGTTGGAAGAAATCAATGGAAAATCCAACAAGGAGTATGCCAGAATCAAGATGTGGATGTCAAGCGAGAATGGTGTTGTGCAACTCAAATAACACAAAATAATAAGGGTCTGGTTTTTAGTTAAAATGGGGAATGAAATGACAATATAAATTGCTTAAAATTTACAAGAATAAACTAGACTCAATAACGAAGACACCACTTTTTACGGATTTGGAATATGACCTCCGGTTAGTGAGATCCCAAAACACTACAAATCGATATAGCGATTTGCGGAAGACACTACAAATCGTTGTTGAAAAGCCGGATAACACTATAAATCATTGTGGGGCTCGTTGGAAACCCGAAAATACTACAAATCGCTGTAGGAAAGCCCGATAATACTACAAATCGCTGTTGGAAGGCCCCCAAAAAATTGTAGTATTATCGGTTGCATCGTAATACTACCCTCATGCCCGATAATACTACAAATCGCGACAACAGATGTATCCCCATGTGTGTCCGCATCATATTGCATCGTAATTTGGTGCCGCCGCAAAGACTTAAGTACCCTTTACTGCCATTCGCTTCCTCTTCCTCGAACGGACATAAATGCCCTTCTTCTAGAAAACTGAATCGTCGGTTCGTGAAAAGGACAAAACTGCCCTCCATCGTTATCACACCAAAACGTTCTGCAAAGTTTGCGTATGTAGCAAGCCTTATGTTGTAGGATTTAAATAGTTCAAAACAATCCATTCTCGCACTAAGCAGAAAACTCTACCGGAGCATACTTTGCTTTCATCTGTTGTCGTCAGAGCATCCTTTCCTTTGTTCCAGAGCATCTGTTTCCGTCTTATGAGCAGTCGCAACATCGTTGCCACCTTATGTTGCGTATTAGTTATCACGAGAACGTGACGCTATGCATTTGGTAAGCTTGATGTAGAACGTGACGCTATGCATTTGGTAACATCAAACTTTCTGGATGGAGGACTTTTTTGTCTGTTTCTCGAACCAGAGTTTCAGAACTCTTGAATGGAGGATATTTTTGTCATTTCCTCGAACTTTCTGGATGAAGGACTTTTTTGTCCTTTTCTGACCTTTTCTCGAACCGTCGTTTCACAACTTTTGAATGGAGGATATTTTTGTCATTTCCTCAAACTTTCTAGATGGAGGACTTTTTTGTCCTTTTCTGACCTTTTCTCGAACCATCGTTTCACAACTTTTAAATGGAGGATATTTTTGTCATTTCCTCGAACCGTCATTTCAGGGCAAGAAAAGCAAGTAAGGGTGATTAAGTCTTTGCAACAACACCAGAGTCCGATGCAAAGTTATGTCAACATACACGGGCATACGAGCCCCATGTGCATGAATACATGACGCTCATTCGACCCTCCGAACACAGACGTGGGATTCAGTGAATCATCGGGGGCGAACATACACCACCCTCTCGTCGGCGGGGAAACAATTTGTCACAAGCAACGACAGGCTACAATGGGTGCTCATGATGACGGTGATTTCTCTGTGGCATCCTGCTATACGGCTTTGTGTGAGCCATTAATCATGTGGTTTCCTTATCGCAGCTTATGGGAGAACAGCCTGCCCCTCCCAAGCGCTTCCTTTTTTGGTTGGCTAGTTCTCCATGGTTGGGCCAAGAAGGACAAAAACATATAATGTATGAGTTCTTACCTTGCGAGTAAGTATCGATTGTGTGAGCAAGCAACGGACTATACATAGCATTTGTTTGCTCAATGTTAGTGGATTGTTGATCTGC
Organism: Nuphar pumila; assembly: GCF_984573655.1. Classification (NCBI taxonomy): domain Eukaryota; kingdom Viridiplantae; phylum Streptophyta; class Magnoliopsida; order Nymphaeales; family Nymphaeaceae; genus Nuphar; species Nuphar pumila. The sequence goes on along the minus strand of NC_143259.1, from coordinate 66,516,486 downwards.
GCTTTAAATATTGGAACCAATCCCGCACGATTTGTTTTTGTCCCACCATTTTCATGTTTCCTCTACAACGGTCACTACAAGAAAATTGCTATTTAGCGACGGATAGTAGCGACGACATTTTTCCGTCGCCAATTAGCGACGGCTTAGCGACCGTCACTAATCCGTCGCTACGTTTCGTGATATTCACAGATGTAGCGATGGAAAATGGTCCGTCGCTAAGTCATCGCTACGTAGCGACGGCTTAGCGACGGACCAGTTTTGTCGCAACAACATGCTGCGGTTAGCGACGGATGGGGCGACGGTATTTTTCCGTCGCTACTTAGCGACGCCGTGAGCGACAAACATATTCCGTCGCTAAGGAGTTGTATATATTTACGTCGGCTTAGCGACGGAATAATTCTGTCGCTAATTTTCGCGTAAATCTGATCAGAACCTTTTTCCCTCTTTTCCTGTTTCCTCTCTCCCGCCCTCCCTACGCAGCCTGACACCTTCCGCCGCCGCTCGCCGCCCGCCGCCCCGTCGCTTGCCGCCCCGCGTTTCAACCGAGCCGTCGCCCCGCCGACCGACCGTCGCCTCGCCGGAGACAGGTTCGCCCGCCCTACGCGTTTCAAGAAGGGGATAAATCCTCTGCCTTTCCGGCATGGGGGGTCGACCCCCTGCCGGAAAGGCAGGGGGTTTAAGCCCTTGCCGTGCTTTCCGGCATGGGGGGTTGACCCCCTGCCGGAAAGGCAGGGGGTTAAACCCCTTGCCGTGCTGGAAAGGCAGCGGGGTCGACCCCCTGCCGTGACGTAAAGGGATGACGGCATGGCAGGGGGTCGACCCCCCATGCCTTTACGGCAGGGGGTTTAACCCCCTTCCCTGCCGGAAATGCAGGGGGTTTAACCCCCTGCGTTTCCGGCAGGGGGGCTCGACCCTCTGCGTTTCCGGCAGGGGGGGTCGACCCCCTGCCGGAAACGCAGGTGGGTTAATCCCTGCGTTTCCAGCAAGGGGTTTTTGTGAGTGATTATCAGAACTTGATGTTTCATGGAGAAGAATTTAGAAACGATTTTGATGCACGGGTGAATGTGGTGCACGATAATCCATTTACGGATTTGATATTTGATGCCGCAAGAACAGAACTGGGTTCTGCTATGAGTTCTAGTGATGTAAGAACTGCCGTAGATGAAGAATCACCAAACGATGCAGCTAGTAGATTTTATGATTTACTTAGAGATGCTGATGAGCCACTTTGGAACGGTTGTGAGAGTCACACTATCTTGTCTGCAGTTCTTCAACTAATAAATTTGAAGTCCGAGTATAATTTGAGTCAATCATGTTTTGACCGTTTGTGCATGATTTTGAAGAGTATGTTGCCTAAAGATGAGAAATTGTCACAAAATTTCTATCGTGCGAAAGTTATGGTCAATGCTCTAGGTATGGGTTACAAAAAGATTGATGTTTGTCCAAATCACTGCATGTATTTCAAGGAGCAGGAAAACGATATATCATGCCCGTCATGTGGGCATCCTCGGTTCAAGCCAAAGACAAGAGGCAATGGTAGCACGAGATCAAAGAAAGTTTCATACAAGTCGCTTCGCTACTTTCCTATCACTCCTAGATTGCAGCGATTGTATATGTCTTCAAGGACAGCTAAACACATGAGATGGCATGCAAATAAAGTTCGACACGATGAAAACAAGATCACACATCCTGTTGACGCTGAAGCTTGGAAGCACTTTGATCGTACTCATCAGTACTTCGCAATGGAAGTGCGAAATGTTAGACTCGGTCTATATACAGATGGATTTAATCCATTTGGGGGTAGATCAACTCCATACTCATGCTGGCCAGTATTTGTAACTCCATACAACCTTCCACCAAGCTTGTGTATGAAACGTCCAAATCTTTTCTTGTCTCTGTTGATCCCTGGTCCGACCTCACCTGGCCAAAATCTTGATGTATATCTAAGGCCATTGATTGATGAACTAAAAGTACTGTGGGATGACGGTGTTACCATGTATGATGCCCACAAAAAACAAAATTTCAACATGAAGGCCGTTGTTCTATGGACAATCAGTGACTTCCCTGCATATGGTATGTTATCTGGTTGGAGCACACATGGGAGGTTGGCTTGTCCGTACTGCATGGAGGATTCCAAAGCTTTTAGATTGAGGCATGGAAGGAAGCCTTGCTGGTTTGAGTGCCATCGTCGATTTCTACCCAGCGATCATCCATTCCGACGTCAAAAGAATGCATTTAAAGCAGACACAACTGAAACGGAAGGTCCATCCTCAAGATTGTCCGGCATAGAGATTCTAAGAAGATTGCGATACTTTCCAGATGTATTAACAGATGCCCGCAGTCCTACACCCTTTCGTGGATTTGGGAAGGATCACAATTGGATGAAAAAATCTATTTTTTGGGAACTACCGTATTGGCCGACCCTATTGATACGACATAATTTGGATGTGATGCATGTAGAGAAAATTGTGTTTGATAATGTGTTCAATACAGTAATGAATATTAAAGAAAAAACGAAGGATAATCCGAAGGCCCGTATGGATTTAAAATTAATATGTAAAAGACCAGAATTGGAACTCAAAGAGTATAATGGCAAAGTACTGAAACCAAAGGCGAAGTACGTGCTCGGACCTGATCAAATAAAACATGTATGTCAATGGTTGAGACAATTGAGATTTCCAGATGGATATGTCTCTAACATTGCTCGGGCTGTGAAGATTGACGATGGACAGTTATATGGGTTGAAGAGCTATGATTGTCATATCTTTATGCAACGATTGATACCCATAGCATTCCATGATATGTTAGACAAACCTATATGGGGGGTATTGTCTGAGTTGAGCAGATTTTTCAGAACATTGTGCGCATCAGAGGTCGTTGTATCAGATGTAAAGAATCTCGAGGACTCTGTCATCACCACTGTTTGTCTGTTAGAAAAGATATTTCCGCCAGCATTTTTCGATGTTATAGAACATTTGATCATACATCTGCCATATGAACTAAGGGTTGGTGGCCCTGTGCAATAACGATGGATGTACCCATTTGAAAGGTATATGTTTTTTTATATTTGTCTCTTTAATGACAGATCTTTAAAATTTGAAATGTATATTCTTGTCAAATGCATGTTCGACCTAAAAAAAAAGGTTCGTAATAAAGCAAGAGTAGAAGGCTCTATTTGTGAGGCGTACACTTTAGAAGAGATTTCAAATTTCTCATCTATGTACTTCGAACCTCATATTCCAACACGTTACACATGCCTGCCCCGTAACGATGATAGAGAACAAGTAACTGTAGCTGACAAGCTGTCGATATTTCAACCACTTGGGCATGCATTTGGTAGTTGCCGATCAAGGCTATTGACAGATCGAGAGCAAGATGCAGCACACATCTATATTCTTTTTAATTGCTCAGCGATCGACCCATACATCGAGTAAGTATATGTATATGCAACTCAATTATAAATCCTTTTATGTTCTATATGTGGATACATGGCTCGGTAATATAAGTATTTGTGGTTTGCAGACGATTTGATCTAGAGTTGCAAAGCGAAGTTTCACATCTCACTGATACAGAAGTACAAAAAGAACGTGAAACTAAGTTTGTGGAGTGGTTGAAACAGTTGGTAAAGAAGCTAACATAAATTTTGTACTTATAAACAACACTAAGTTACTTAATTGATCGTGATCACAATCATTGTTTATGTCTGTGCGTAGGTTCGCCATGGTGATGTTAAAGATCAAGGAATATGTGATTTAGAAAATGGTCCGACCAAAGTTGTGCAATGCTACAACGGGTATATCGTAAATGGTTATCGATTCCATACAAAAGACTACGGTATAAACAAATCAACGATAAATAGTGGCGTGTGTGTCAAGGGTAGCAACTACGGTGAAAATGAACATGATTACTACGGTGTTATAGAGGAAATAATGAAGTTGACTTACTTAGGCATGAATAACAGGGTTACGATATTCAAGTGTCATTGGTTTGATCCAACTGCAACAAGACTCGACAAAGCTTCAGGCATTGTGGAGGTGAATCATAAATCCAGGTTTGGAACATATGAACCATTCATATTAGCCTCGCAAGCTCAACAAGTTTATTATACTTCATATCCGAGTATAAAAAAGTCAGATAGAAATGAATGGTGGGCAGTTTGCAAGGTGAAATCCAAACTATACCTCGAGTATGATCAGTTACAGGAAGATGAGTTAGCTGAAGACAGTGATTACTATCAATCAGATGATGTCTATGACTTCGCTTATGGTCACGATGTTGCGCATGATATGCATGTCATATCTCCATTGGCCGATGAAACATTCATAGAGGAATGTGATCCAAATGATGTACCAAGTGGATGGGTAAACAATAAAGAAGAAGAAGAAGAAGAAGAAGAAGAAGAAGAAAGTCAAACTAGTGACGAGGAAGAATTCTCAAGCTAGTGAGCAAAATCTTATACTACAAACCTCTATTTAAATGCATTGTAATACTTGATGTGAGTTGTATTGCAATACTTGGGGTGAATGATTAAAAATTTTATTTGAATGTATTGTAATACTTGATACGAATGATTCAAATGCATTGTAATACTTGATGTGAATGATTTCAATTATCTGAATATATTATAATTTATGCAACGAATGATTTGAATTAGTTCAATACTTGATGTGAATGATTTGAATTATTTGAATGCATTGCAATGCTTGATGTGAATGACTTGAATGCATTGTAATACTTGATGTGAATTATTTGAATGTATTGTATGACATATGTTATTTGTTAGAATATGGTTCATGGAGGTTATAGTGGTCGCTCATCCAGTAGTAGCCAGGCTCAACCTTCATCTTCACGGGCTCCTGTGATAGGTATATCATATAACTAATTGGATGCTTGATTAGTTCAAATGCGCATTCTGAGAATTTCTAATATATTTTTTTACAGATGATGTTGCGCCTGTACACGACCCACCTACACCAGTTGATCACACAAGTCAACAGCCAACACAGGAAACTGGGTCTTCTCAGGCTGGCACAAGAAGACTCATTCGAATAGTGTATATCGATAATCGACCGTAAGTATTTTGTTTTCAATTATTGCATATCTTTTAAATATTTTATATTGATATTTACTGTGTAACAATTCATGTGCAGCACGAGGTTTGAGCCATAAGAAGTAGTACGGAAGATTAGGAATTCACTTCTTCAACATCTACCAGGACCAGTTGCTCAATGGAAAGAGTACCCAAAGGTGGTGTTAGACAGATTGTGGTCCTCATTCATGGTATACAGTTGTTCCTCATAGTTAATGTGTTTCATATTTAATTTATTTAAGCAATGTCTACTAACTTTCTGAAAATATTTGTAGGCTTCGAATCGCTTCGCAACTACGGTGGAAGAAAATGATGCAAGCAAGGTGTGGCAGAAGGTGACTGCCAATCGATTTGCAGACATGCTGCACACTATGAAGACTGCAGCAAAAAAAGCATCTGGCGTAGTAGATGATCCATTACTGTGGAAGGGCCATGGTCCTATTACTATTAGGAGAGATTACTGGGATGAAATGTGCGATAAGTGGGCAGGAGATGCATTTAGAAATCGCTCTGCGAAGGCTGCACAAAATCGATCGAAGATGCCCGAAGCCCATCTACACACAGGTGGATCTAAGACATTTGGGAGCCACCTAAAGAAAATGGTAACTCATCAATATATAATATTAATTTTATAAGTATTGTTGCAAACTTGTGTACTAAATCTTTTATCATTTAACTTCGCAGGAAGCAGAAAAAGGAGGCAGTGTACCATATAAGGATGTGTTTGTAGAAACACATAAACGAAAGACCACGGGAGTCTTCGTATCAGAGAAGGCGAGAACGACAACGGTATGTATTAATTCTATTAATAATCATTGCAATATATATGCAAGTTATCATAATGTTATCATTAATTATTAATGAATACTTTAAACATTATTTTGTATGAGGCATATGACCAACAGATGGTAGAGCGATATGGCGATGACGCTACTCAGCATCCATCATTTGATCCTACAGCATGGGTGACTGCACCAGGTGAACCCAAAAAAGGTCGCGTGTTCGGGTTTGGGAGTAATATGAACACTTCACCAGTTATTGGTTCTTCCAGTTACGGCTCACCGACTTCTTGCGCCGACATAAGCTCCAAGCAGCTGACTACTCTTTCCGGTGATGATGTACGCCAGATCATTAATGAATCACTGAATAACTACTTCCAATACACCGTCGCCCCCTTTCTCCGAAATGAGATCAAGGCCGCTGTTTAGGATAGGGGATCTTCGATTCCAGGTCCCTCTCAGGTATAATCACATATTCAGTTTTTTGTCTGCCTTAGAACACATATGAGCATAATCGAATCACATATATAACTTTTTGCGTGCCTAAGAACACATATGAGCATGTTATAATCACATATTCAGTTTTTTGACTGTCTTAGAGCACATATGAGCATGCTATAATAACATATAGAGTTTTTTTATTGCATTAGAGCACATATGAGCATGCTATAATCACATATAAAGTTTTTTTGCCTGCCTAAGAACACATATGAGCATGATAGAATCACATATAAAGTTTTTTTGACTGCATTAGAACACATATGAGCATGCTATAATCACATATTCAGTTTTTTGACTGCCTAAGAACACATATGAGCATATTATATTCACATATTCAGTTTTTTGACTGCCTTAGCATACATATGAGCATGCTATAATAACATATAGAGTTTTTTTACTTCCTTAGAACACATATGAACATGCTATATATCATTTATGATAGAATCACATATAAATTTTTTTGCTTTGCCTGCCTTAGAGCACATATGAGCATGCTATAATCACATATTCAATTTTTTGACTGCCTTAGCACACATACGAGCATGATCGAATCACATATATAGTTTTTTGCCTGCCTTAAAGCACATCTGAGCATGGTAGAATCACATATAGAGTTTTTCTAGATGCCTTATTACACATATGAACATGCTATAATCACATATTCAATTTTTTGACTGCCTTAGCACACATATGAGCATGATAGAATCACATATATATATATATATATATATATATATATATATATATATATATATAACTTTTTGTCTGCCTTAGAACACATATGAGCATGATAGAATCACATAGAGTTTTTTTATTGCCTTAGATCACACATGAGCACATGATAGAATCACATATAGTGTGTAATTTATTTCATTATATTTTGTTTATCAATACTGACTGTTCTTTTCTTGTGTAGGCTGCTAGCGATAATCAGCGTAGTGGAGCTGAAGGGACAGATAAAGACAATGAACAAGAAGACACACAAAATCTTGGCGATGATTAGAGGACTGTGTTGAAGAAGTTTTATTTTTTTTATGTTTCCTAATTGTAATTGTTGAATTGTAAATAATTAAACTTCTTAATTTTAAGGTGGAACGATTAATTGTTGTAGATTCTTGTTATATGAAATTTTTTGTGTGGTTTGTTTTTTATTTACAGGAAATAGAAATTGTACAGGAAATAGAAATTGTACAGTTCTCGGTATTTAATTTTCAAATATTTTTTTTTAATTTTTTTTCGTGTTTGCGACGGATTAGCGACGGAACCATCCATCGCTATTCATATTAATCTAGCGACGGCATAGCGACGGAAGTAAATCCGTCGCCAAGCCGTGGTCACCGTTTAGTACCGGCGGATTGGTGACGGAATATAGCGCTCGTTATTCCGTCGCAATTAGCGACGGACCTGGCGACGAAATAATTCCGTCGCCAGTTAGCGTCGAAATATTCGCGACGTAAGCATATTGTCACCTCGTTGTCGCTAATCCGTCGCTAACCATGTTAGCGACGGAATGTGGTCGTCGCTAATCTACTGCTTTGTTGTAGTGGGTTGGCATGTTGTGGAGGCCAAGGGTCACGCTTAACGCCTTGGGAACTCAAAGGGCCACATGGAAGAACATGTGCAATATTCAAATTGCACTACTTTGGGAGTCGGCTCACTTGACACCACCGTTTGACTGCTTGCTCGCCTGGCCCACCCACCATATACGTGTGGACCCCTCTTGGGCCTTCAAGTTCCTCACCATCCTCAACTATGAGTTGCTAAGGGATGTAAACTTTGAGAGGGTATCCAACGTCCTCTTCAATGACATTGTTTGGGAGGAGGTGTCGAGCGAGGCGAACGACAACAATCATAATCGGAAGTTCATCATTGACTTTTGGATAGACCTGCAAATCCTGGAGGCACCAATGGATGTAGGTAGTAGCATCGATTGTGAGGAAGCAACCCATGTTTACTGGAATGGGAATCTCACTGAATCCTTGACTGCTCTAAAAACCTGTACTGGCGTATCCCTGCAACCACAAGCCAAGAATAACATTATCAAGGATATCGAGAGGGATGCTTTGTTGGCTGTTATGATCGCATGAGCCAGTGCTTTTTCATGGTGTTAAAAAATTCTGATATCAAAATGAAAATAGGAATGCAGAACCTGTGAGGCCTGGGCAACTTTGAAAAGAAGCCTTTCTAGCGAATTGGATATTTTCTGTGTATGTGAAACAAAATAAAATATGTTGAGGAGGCTAATAAGAATCATTTGGGGAAGCTGCAAGTCTGAATTTGCACCTTCAAAAGGGCGTTCAGGAGGACTACTAGTCATGTGGAAGAACTGTTTTATTTGTTCCAATATTGGGCGTAGGGATTTTTCATTAGCAATGGACTTTCACAATCCAGCAAACTCCACAGATTTTTGCTTAACCTTCGTATATGGCCCAGTCGTGAGTCCCCTCAAGCACTTGTTTATAGAGAGTTGGACCACTTGGCCAGCCATATTCACTTACCATGGGTCATTGGTGGTGATTTGAACGAAACCTTATTTAGGGTGGACTACAATCGATGACATTTTAGCATGAGGTTCATGCCCAAGTTCAATGATTTTATGTTTTCTCAATATGTAAATCCCGTTGAAAAAAAAATCGTGTCGGACACGTGCCAGGCACGTGTCGGTCTGTGGTAGCAAACCTAGATCGGATCTGGGCCCGACCTCGACCCGGACCCACGACCCAGCTTCTCGAAGGATCAAGAGCCTGCATCTTTTAAAAGACGCAGACTGTGAGACGAAGGACAAAACCCTCGCCCCTTCTCTCTCTCTCTCCTCTCTCACTCCCATTGCACATCCCCCTCCTCTACGGCCACCGACGACTGGAGCCATCAACAACCCTCCACCTTCGCCGTCTCTTCTTCCGTCCGGCCGATGCCACCACCGTTGTTCTCCTCCCCCGCTGTCACTCATGTTCCGGCACACCTCGCCGGTGACAGTCCCCGTCGCTCCCCTCTGTGTCCGTCGGCATCCGCCTTAGCGACCAACCGTGACAAAGAGCAGGAAGACGCCGACGACAATGTCGTCGTCCCCCTTCCTCTTCTCTTTATCTCCCTTCGTGTTCTCTCCGCTAGCCTTGCCGACACCCCCCCTTCTCCGGCCACCTAATGATTGGTTCCATGGCAAACCCCCAACAACCCCCTTTACCCTCTCCCTCGTGCCTCTTCAGTTTGATAGAGGAGCCCCCGACGTCAGAGCTCCCTTTGCTCGTCGGAGCCGCACGTCGGTCACCCTAAGAGCATCCTCGCCTTCCTTCATCCCTTTTCGACCATCGAAGGAGTTTCCGTAGCCGCCATCGCCTTCACCTAAGCCGTCCTTGGACTCCCCCATCGCCACGGTCTTCCCATGTAAACCTCACCCCTTTTCCCGTTTGGTGATGGTGGTGGACAAGAGCCACCATCGTGGGTGGCTCTGAGTCTACCAGGAGGGAGGTGCCAAATACCCCTCCTCGTTGTCTTCTTCTCTATCTCCCTCGACCCTCCTGTTCTCGGGTTGGTGGACCAGGGCCATCATTGTGGTGGCTCTGGGTCTGCCAGGGAGGGAGGTGCTGCTGAGCCCCCCCCCCTTTTTTTTCCCTCCCGGCAAGAGGCAGCTGCGCCTGCATCGCCTCCTCTATTTGTCATAGGGCTCCCGGGTGGCCCTTCTACCTAGGTCGGCAGGATGGCAAGGCCTTTTGCCTGCCTCTTATTCAGGCAGGTCGGCAGGGGCCGAGCCCCTGCCACCTCCCCTTTGTTCTCGGTAGGTTGTCAAGGGTCAAGGCCTTGCCACCTCCCTGAGTCTGGGAACGACGGCAGGGGTTGAGCCCTGTCGCCGGACCCCTCCTTGGTGCCTTGTTTCTGCAGAGGAGGAGCAGAGCCCCTCCCTGCCTTTTTGTTTCCACAGGGTAGGGACTGAGCCCCCTCCCTGGTCTTTCAGTTTGCATGAAGAGGGTCGAGCCCCTCTTTGCTCCCCCTCTCTCATTTTTGGCCTGCCTGATGCCCCCGGCTTGCTTGCTCACTCGTTCTGCCGTTGTGCTAGGTAGTGGGTAGAACTTTGGGCACGAGTAGTGTGCCCAACTTCGTCGTGGCTGTGAGCTATGCTGGTCTGCCACAAGGTTCTTGGGTCTTCTGCAGACAGGGAGCGACTGCTCCTTGTCTCTGTCTTCTCGGGTCTGGCAAGGGGTTGGGCCCTCTGCCTCTGCAACCCGTCTGACAGAGAGCAGAGCCCCCTGCCTCTTTTCATTTCCCTTGCCCTTGCCACTCCGAGTCTCGGCTCGTGTAAAACCTGCAAATTTTTTATAATTATCAAAATAAATAAATGTTCAAATTCTTCAAAATAAATACGGTAACATAATATAGATTTTATCTAAATGGATCTTGAATACAAATAGGATCAAATGGATCTAGTTTTTGGATTCAGATACGATGGATAGATTCATATCCTAGATGGATCCGAAACCTAATTAGAATCCAATTGGATCTTAATGGATCCAAATATGGTCGAATTACAATCAAGATTCGAAAATCTAGTTAAAAGGTTTAGAAGATCTAAAATATATTTTTGATCCAACTCGTATTTGAGATTCGTCAAAAAAATTAATTCGTGTACAAATGAATTAATAAAGACCAATAAGACAACAAGAGGTGAAGTGGGATTATGGCAAGAAGTATTGCCTAGTTATGAGTGTAACGCCCCAGAATCTCAACCTGGAAAAATCCTTTAGATTTATAGGGTAATTTTTTTTTTGAAATGCATTGTGCAAAGCGGAAAAACTTGAGGGAAAAACAAGTGGAAACTCTAGCCGGGTTACTGAGGAAACAACAAGGAAAAACATTTTATTAATATTGTTTACAAAATGATACAACATTTCCCTTTACAAAAGACAACCGCCAAGATCTTCAATGTTCTAGAGTGTGGGTTCAGTCCTCTGCCGCACATCGAGCTTCATCGCACCACGAGAAGTCACCACCTGTATTCCCATAAAACGGGGTCAGTACTCTTACGAGTTGGTGAAATGAACCAATCACAATATACCTGCTGTGAAAGACGGAAGCAAAGCTATCATGCAACACATAACATTATCATTCAGTCACAAAGATTGCACAGGTATACTATAAGCCAGTAAGTAGCAATAAGCAGAGTAAATACTGAGCGATAAGTGATAACGAAGAGTAATAGCATGCTCTTAGAACCATAAATCAATGCAATTAAGAGAAATATGCAAGTGCACAATACAAAGTCACATGTATCGCGATGAGACAAATAAAAACACTTAACCGAAGTGAGTCATGTCTTAAAATCTCATAATTAGATTTGTGCATAAGAGGAAAAGTATATGAAAATACGTATCTCTAACATAAGTGAGCTTGACTCACGAGGTCGTTTCATCGCCCACACATCACTCACCACGGAGTTCCAAAACTCAAAAAGTCTCAAAAGACTATTATAACCCCACCATATGCCTCGAGTTCCCCTTGTACTCGCGGGACACATCGAGTGCCCAAAATGATTTGTGTGTCCACAATAGCAAATACGAAAGTATGCTAGCATTCATTTGTATACTTGCTTTCGTGCTAGAGTGAGCGACAATGTACGTGCTATAAGGGACTTCATCGTAACACTATGACACATAAATACATGATGATATGCTTAAATAAATAATTTGTGACGTACCAAGGTGTAGGTGAGGTGCGACAAGAATAACGCCACATTTACATCATTTCAAGCAAAGTGATACGATTCAATAAACGTGATAAGCTTCTTATTCATACAATAATCATATATCATTTTTTTGCACTCTTGATAAGGTGTCATTCGCAAGTACTATGTATGGCGCATGCATTCTATTTTGCAAGGGTGAAAAATATGTGTAAGAGTGTGAAACCACATCATACACATTTACTTATTACACTCCATATATATATATATATATATTGCTTTGATAATAGCACACATCGTCCATGATGCTACAAGTCAACATCTATAGAATTCATCGGGGCAACGAAAATCCGTGCCCTATGCTCACATGCAACCCCAAAACACTGCAGCCTTGCAGCCTGCTAACATGGCTAGATAGTGCGAAGAATTGGTTCCCACGAGGGGGAAAAACCCAGTGGGCTAAGCGCGGGTCGGGCTAGATCGGGCCCGCCTGCTCACGGGCCCCGGTGCCATGGGGCACCACACACACAGCAGGGCCCGGTTGGGCGGCACTGCCGAACCGAAAGGGGGCAACAGACTTAGCCGCAAGGCGTCTGCAATCAGTTTGCTGCAGGGGCCAAACTACCTGGACCAAGTGGGCTTGGTCCAGGGGAAGACCAGAAGTGTGGGTCTCGGCAACAAGGAATAGCCCACCCGTGCTAGGCTTGCTCAGACCTTGAGCAAGGCCTGGACCGGGCATCCAGACACGGGTGTGGCCCAGCCACCACCGCAAGGTGAGGTGTAGACCCACTTGCCTGCAGCCGGTTGCAGCCCACTCTGAACACCCCAAATTTTCCAAAAAATAAAAAAAAAATCCCTTTTTTGACCCTAGCCCTCATCCTCTGAATAAATTGTGTCAATTTCTAATCAAAATTCCATTTATTTCTTGGATTCACTGGAATCCAAATTCAAATTCCACATCTAGCCCAATCTTGGATCCGAATCGGATATCCCAATCGAATATTCGAATCTAAATCTGATATCCAGATCCAATTCTAAGTCTGGATCTCTTATTCTTCAAAAAATAAAAAAAAATCAATTCTTTGTATTTTCTCAGAGGTTTTATCTGGATCTAATCTCAAATCCAGATCTAAATTCAGTATTTTCTTAGAATATCGGATCCAGATCCATTTTAAAACCCAATTTCTGAAATTAACTATGTATTTTCTCAAAAACCTTATTTCAGAAAATCATAAAATTTCAAAATAAATATTTTACCAAAAACTTTTCGAAGGCCTCGTTTGGGTCCCATTTGTTAAAGTCCTTATGTATATTTTTGGATTTTCTTTCAAAAATTAAAAAAAGTAGTCTATTTTCATTTTTGAAACTTCTTTCCTACAAACCTCTTTTTAGAAAAACTCCTTTTCTGAACCTTCCTCTTGAAAATTTTGAAAAATACAGGGGACCCCATTGAAAAGAATGTAATGGTCGGTTGTTATAAAAAACCCATCGCAGGGTGTCGATTATCCATTGCCTCTTCACCTCCCCATTGCATCCATTCACACATTCTCCTCTTCCACCATTGCTCTGATCCTCTTACTCCTTCAATTTCCCTTCTCTTCTTCCTCTGGTCTTCCTCCCCATCGACTGAAGGAAGTCGATCCTGCTGCAGGAGCTCCAAGCAATCCGGTAAGTGCCTTTACCTTCCTCTCTTTTATCTTATTTTTCTAATTTTTCTTATTTTTTTTACCATTAACGCACCCTATGTGATCTCGATATGCATATAGCAAATTCAGTTTACAGGCGTGCAACATTAATGGAATTCTCCAATTCCAACATCTGATTTCCTGTTTCGTTTTTTTTATTTGTCTTTTGCATTTCATTTCTTGTTTTAATAGCATCGGATTATATTTCGTTCATCCGAGTTTACCGTATTTCATTCTTGCCTTGAATTTCATTATACTAGATTATTCATTGTATTTTTTTTATTTTTTTTATTCTTTTTCTTCTCTGGTTTTCTCCTCTTCTTGTTATTGAATTTCAGTGGTTTTATATGTGTCGATGCTCTCATCATCGCCCGTATATTGCAATTTCGATGTGCATTCTGTTCTATTTTGATTCCCTTTTATAGTTAATTTTATGTTCCATTTTAAAAATCGTGTAACATTTTTATCTAGATTTTTCGAATTTCTGTTTCAATCTTGATCATCGGTCGATCTTGATTGATGCATTAATATTGGTTTCTTATTCGCATCGGATTTTCCTGTTTTGTAGCTAGTTATGTCATGTGAATATTTTCTGTTCTTTGTTCTTATTCTGTCCATTTTTGCATCTCATTTTACATATGGCTTCATTTTTTAATTCTCTGTTTGCAATCCAACTTCCTGTTTGTGATGTTTTGATCATCCTCCTGCACATCGCAAGTTCTTTTGATTTTTCTGTTTTGCATGTTTAATTTACATTTCAAGTCCCAATTTATATTTGATGCCCGATTTTGATTGCATTCTCGTTCACATCGATCTTTGTGGTTATATCTTGTTCCTGCATTTTCATGGTTTTTGTAGCTGAGTTCCTTTTTTTTTCTTTCCTCTTTTTTTTTTGTTTTTGTTTTTGTCCAGCACTTATATTCGATTTGTTGTGAAATGCCTGCCAGATTCAATATGAATTCTTGTTTTTACTACAATATTTTGTTTGCTATAAAATTAATCAAGAGTTGTTGAGAAAATGTTGGGTTCACTGACATTCGTAGTAAGACCCACTCAAGCCCCTCACATCCGGAGGGCTCCTTCACACAGGTTTGTGAAAATGGTGAAAATGAGTGTCTTGAATGATGCTCTAAAGAGCATGTACAATGCTGAAAAGAGAGGAAAGAGATGGGTCCTGATCAAAAGTTACCATCAAGTTTCTTTTGGTGATGCAGAAGCATGCTTACATTAAAGAATTTGAAGTTGTTGATGACCACAGAGCAAACAAGATTGTTGTTGAGTTGAATGGTAGACTGAACAAGTATGGAGTGATCAGCCCTCAGTTTGGTATTGGAGTGAAGGAAATCGAGTCATGGACTGCTCGTTTACTTCCTTCAAGACAGTTTGGTTACATTATTTTAACCACATCAACGTGTATCGAGATCCCTGTGTTCTATCCTCTGGATACAACCACCCTCACTCAATGACACAAGCATGTTCCTCACTCTCTGCACTTTCATTTTTGCATTATGTTCCTGCTTGATATCACTATACCCATCATGATCCACCTACAACAAGCATGGCAACAATATCTCTTATACATATCTATTGGTGAATCTCATACTTATGTCCTAATCTTTTATATTGGATCGATTACATTTCTATGAAATGAGATCTGAGTCAAGTTTAGGGGCATTTGAATGATCATGCTTCAACCCCTTTTGTGAGTTTCGATGTATTTGAAGAGGTCTGGGCGAAAATGGATATCACCATAAGCATGGTTATTCTTCTTAGGTGCTTAAAGGTAAATCAACTGTTCATCACAACCATATCACATTGCCACTGTAATAACTACAGCATCCCTTCAACCCTCCACCAAATGCACCTACCACATTCCCTGCACCTGCTGGAGCCTCCTTTGCAGCACCTTTGGCAGCATCCTTTATCAATCATTTCATCGGTATCCCTGCAGCCCTCCCCCCCCCCCCCCCTCCACCTGCCGTATATTAAGTATCCCCATATCATTGCAATCATCTCGACATGCCTATCACCATCTTCACTACAATCCCTTCACCTCCTGCTACACAAGCAACTACACATTCCACCTGCTGCCACTTTCATTGTAAGACCCGCAATTTTTCAGATAACTTTGAATAAATTCCTGAGGCATTCTTCAGTGAAAAATAGCATTTTTACCGTAAAGCGAATCGAACCGATTCCTGCGACCCAGATATACTTAAGATATTCATATCTTCACGAATATATGCTCAAACACTCTTGAAGCCATAACTTCCTATCTGAACGAAATCAAAGGATTCCTGCGAGCCAACTTTCTTAGTGGCATCAATACGAAGATAATGGCCTACTCGGAATTTTTTGAAAAAAATGCCGAAAACTCAACTTTTTTGCGGGACCCGCGAAAATATTGGTGGGACCCACAGAAATATTCCTCAGAAAATATTCTAGAATATTCTAGAATATTCCAGAACCTTCCAGGGAATATTCTATGGAATATTCCTTCTGGATAAGATAAAACAGTAAGATGGATAAGATCAAACAGTCAGATGGATAAGATCAAGCTGGATTTCTGAAAAAGGCCAAGGGTATTTTGGTCATTGGGGTTGCTTAGGGGCTAAGCAACCTCACCTATAAAACGAGGAGACCCCCCTTTGAAAAAATCGCCAACCTCTCCTCTCCTTTGCCTTTTCTCTCTCCTGAAACCTCCCCCAGTAGGTCTGAGCCTACTTGGCTTGGTCTGAACCTGCCTGACTTAGCCTGAGCCTGCCTGACCTGGTCCTAACCCACCTGACCTAGGTCTGAACCCACCTGACCTAGCTCAAACCCAGTTGACTTGACTTGAACCTAGTTGGGTTGGAAGTCAAAGTCAAAGTCCCTTTTGGTCCAACTTTTGGTTTGGATTTCTCAACCCAGACTTAGCCTACTTGGGTTGAGTTCGAACCTGCTGAACCCAGTTGACTTGGATCGAACCCAGTTTGGTTCAAACCACTTAGGTTGAGTAGCTTGACCTACTCTACCTCTTTCTCAACTAAGTCAGTTTCATCTGACTTAGTCTGACCTCTCGAAGGAAGGCTCAAAGCCAAAGAAGCAACCCGGAGTCATTTCTTCCACGATTTGAAGTAAGTTCGTTTCATTAAACCATCTCTCTCAAGTATTTGATTGTTTGTATATAGCATATACTTTCTGAAGTAGTATCTTGCTTTAGTTCTTGGTTGAGCCCTCTAGGACACTTCGGTGTTCACGCGCTCGCCTCGTAACTATCATCGGATATATATGTTCGAATACGCAGTATATGCGTTCTTCAAAATAGTATCTCACCCTAGTTCTTGGTTGAGCCCTCTAGGACACTTCGGTGTTCACTCGCTCGCCTCGTAACTATCGTTGGATATAGATCTAGGTGTATATCTGCTGATTCTGCCGACGCGTCTTATATCGCACAGGTTATGTAATTTACCTTTGCCGTCGCATCGTATGATGCCAAGGTTCCCTGCTTTCTGTACTTCCGATTAAAGCACTTCCGATTATGCATTTACTTACACCGTCGCGTCGAACGATGCCAAGGCTCCTGCTTTCTGCAATGTATTTACTTACGCCGTCGCGTCGAACGATGCCAAGGCTTTTGTTTTGTTATATATGTAGAATATTTCGTTCAGTTACACATCCTGAACAATAGTATATGCATTTCCTTTACACTGCCGCTGTATAAAGCACAGGATTTTGCTTATATTACATATATGGCGCGTAAGTGAGCGTTCAAATGGAGATCAAATCGCCAATGCGATTCCCTTACCGCTCCTCGTGCAAGATTCTGCTTGACGAATGAAGCCCCTATTGGAAAGGCTTCGCCTTTTGTTAAAATGCTCTTTACGTAAAGACTAAATCAATTACGTATGGCCTGGCTATGGCCCAAGGTTCCTGTAACCTTGATGGATGCAAAGTACGCACAACGGTGCACATCCATTTCCCGAGTTAAGCGTAGCGATTTCCCACCAAAGAGGGGAGATGCCACTGAAATGGATAAAAGAAAACTCACGCTTTCTCCGTTAAAGAGAGGAAGTGCTGCTAAAATTCCTGAAGGGCTAAGAATAGCTCAGAAAGAACGTAGCAGAAGTGCTACCCAGTTTATGGAACGCTTTCTACGATATAGAGAGGTTCGTCGCACCACTGCCGGTAGAGCAGAGAAGGTGTCGACAGAATGGTTGGCAGAAGAGCTGCCAGAACCAGTTAAGTGGCACAATGATGTCCCTTGTTGAAATGATGTCAGAATGACTCGTCTCCCTGACACCTGCAAGGGCATCATACTTGTAAGAGCCATTGCGCCAAAGTAGTGGTAGCGCCTTGACAAGGTCCTGAGCTCGTTGCGTAAAGATACGCCGAGTAGCCGATCCGTAGAGATCGAGTCATGTGCATGCTCATTAAGAATTATCAGACAACCAGACTCGTAAGGGCCGCTGAGCCGGAGTGTGTTGTTTCCACCGAAAGAGGTGAAGTGCTCGTCAAGGCCGAAGTGCCGAGAGCAGAGTTAAGCATGCATATGAATAAAACCTTTGTTCCATGGTGAAAACCGTGTGGTTGATTGGGGTCGGGTACATACTTCTCAAAGGCTGCCCTATAGGCATGCAATGTTCGTCAAGTAATTGTAAGACCAGCAGGCCCCTTTCAGAATTTCTCACCGAGGAAGACGGTGATGGCGCAGCCTTGAGTGACATATATTTCACCCGAACCTGATAGAGTTCATTGATGGCCTTCGTCACTCAGACGTATGGAGGTCGTGGTTATCCTTAAATATCTAAGGATTGAACCCAACTACTGCAGTAGCAGAATGCATTCGGATACCTAGTAAGGATCTCTTCCGGTATGCTGTACCGTCCTACTAGGGGGATGGGGTCAACAGGCCTCTGGGGTATCTAAAATACATAGAATAATCAACCTCCAGATCGTCGCGTTGTCGCCCAGATATGAGTCTCCTAAGCCCAGGGGGAGGTGCAATTATCGAAACAAAGCATTAGCTTAGGTACAACGCTACTTTGAATGTATGAGTGGATGACGTTGTTGAGTCAGTCCTGCATAACCTTTGTGAATGTGTCATGGTCGGTATACTACTGGACCGATTGGGAAAGAACCCCATTGATATCCGTACGACTAAGTGAAGCTCGGAGAGCTGTCCTTAGATTCGTAGGATATGGATGTGCCAAGCATAAAGGCTTGAGCTAGACATCCATTCGTGACTCTGAGGAAGTCAAGGCTAAGTCGTAGAGACTTAAGAGGTTATTCTAACTCACAGCCTTGAAGAGGCTTATACGAAGTCATGAAGACTTGCGTGGATGTTCAACTCATAGCCCTGATGAGGCTTTTGCGATATACGCTAAGTTATGGAGGCTTGAGCGTCGTATTACGAACTGCGACCCTGAGTGGTCTATGCATTTACTTGAGTTGAATAGATAGGTGTTTGCCTACTTACCAGACCATCAGTGGTTCTGACCCCGTTTAATGGGGATTTCAGGTGTTGAACCTGCGTGACGATATGCGGAGCAAGGCGGCATCGAGTTCCAGGGTTTCTCTAGACAGAGTTGTACTGCTTCCTTTTTATTGAACCTTCACTGCTTTTCTAAGCAGTAGTGTTGTAATAAACATGTGCTTTCGATAAAATTGAACACTTTGGTGGTCAATGAGTTGCTTGGCCACATACCTGCAACGTGCTCGGAGTTTTCTAAAACCGACGACTCATTATCGTCTTATTCCGCTGCTAAAAGCTTTTCTAAGTTCCGCTGCAAAGAAAAAAAAAAAAAAAGAAATTCATGAAAATTTTAACTTAGCTTTGTTTTGGAAATCCGGGGCGTTACAGAATTGGTATCAGAGCATGAGTCTGAGAAACCTGGTTCAAGATCCGTCGTGTTTGCGGTATCGCACTGTAAGTATAAATTTTATACTTTCTCTGATTTTGGTATATTTGCGTGAATAGATAAATGGCTCCTAGGACGAGGAGAACCATGCCGAGCGAGGAGTCCCATACACAGGGCTTCCTGCTAGAGACACTCAACAGGCTTGTGTCTGCCATTCGCGAATCAAGGCAAGCACCAGCCCCGCCTCGCAACGAGAACCTTGGAGGAATAACTTATGAGAGATTCCTCAAACTCGACCCACCTGTTTTCGTTAGCAGTGCCGATCCAGATCTTGCAGAAAGCTGGATCGAGGAGACGGAACGTGCATTCCTGTTATTGGGAGTACCAGAGGATAGAAAGACTAACTTCGACACATATAGGCTGAAGGATAATGCACGAAAGTTGTGGGATACCACTAGGATTATCCAGTTCTCACATCACGAAGTCATCCCTTGGAATGATTTTTGGATAACTACTTCCCGATACACTCCAGAAATAAGAAGAAGATAGAGTTTCTGGAACTAAAGCAGGGTGGTATGAGTCTTATCGACTATACTACCAAGTTTCAGAACCTTGAGCGATATTGCTCCACGTTATTCGATACTGACCAAGAAAGGGTCGATAAATATATAAATGGATTGCAAGGAGGGTTGCGATCTCGTGTGATAACAAGCATGCCCTCGACTTTTCAAGCTGCTGTGGCAGCATCTTCAAAGATTAGCGAGGATTGGGCGCGATCTAAGGTGATCATTGCAAAGAGGCCCGTAGTTGATGGTCGGAACAATAAGAAGACGTTCCCAGGTGGCCAAGAATCGCAACCACCTTTGTATAAAAGAGATTTTCAAGAAAAGAATTTCACTCCACCGGTCGAGCGGCCATTGCAGATGGTGGAAGCCAATAAGTCCTACCAACAGCCTAATTTTCGATGCCCGAGGTGTAGCTCAGATCATCCCGGAGGGGTTTGTCCTCGCAATACGGGAGGTTGCCTGTATTGCGGCAAACCAGGGCATCGTGTGAGAGAATGTCGCAAGAAGGCCTCAGATCTTCAACAGAGAAATATGGGATCTGGAGTACCCTCTCAACAAATACAACAACAACAACTGCCACTATCCAGAATAGAGCAGAAACCTATGGCAGGTCGTGTCTATGTGGTAACAGCCGAACAACTCACGAATGATGACCATATCAAGGAATCTGGATACGTTGATAGATAGAGTTGTAATGGGTAAAAAGCTATCGAAAGACAAGATCCAATGAATGCTTGAGACAAGTGGCTTATGACCTTGTGTACGGTCATCTGGATCAATATGTATCCTTGCTCTCTAAAGTAATTTTGGATTTGTCAAAATAAAATCTTAAGTGCTTATGCCCAAAGGTTGATGGCTATAGACCCCATGATTGAGAAATTAAGTTTGCGTAATTAGAACGATAAAAGTCACTTAATAAAATAAACCATCGAGGAATTTTTCCCAAGAAGAGAGTCCTGTGAGGTTTTACATATTCAAGATCAGATCGTCTAGCCAGAGCGAGCCTGTGAGGGTATACAGCTCTGTGCGAGTGTATATGTTCCAAAACCAGTAGCTTGGCTAGTATGATTCTTTGAGGGTGTACTAATCCAATATCAGGTAAGTCTGACGAAGGCGAACCTGTGAGAAGGTACGTTTCCAATACCAGGTAGTCTGACAGGGGACTTGTTTCAAAATGGTTAAATCCTAATAAGAAGGATCTGCGTATGAAATAGTTATACAAGATGGCTATGTAGATAGCCGGTTGGAAGAACATTGATTCAACAAACTATCGTGGTTGTAGCATAATTTGAACTCAGATATGAGAAACATACCTCATTGATCAGGAATCATGATATGAGGTTATGATTGGAATAAATACGATGTTGAACTAAGTGAACAACATTATGAATCTAACATATGGGAGAAATATCCCGAGTTACGCACTTAGTACTCTTAACTCAATTTCGCGGACGAAATTCCTTTAAGGGGGTAATGATGTAAGACCCGCAATTTTTCAGATAACTCTGAATAAATTCCTAAGGCATTCTTCAGTGAAAAATAGCATTTTTACCGTAAAGCGAATCGAACTGATTCCTGCGACCCAGATATACTTAAGATATTCGTATCTTCACGAATATATGCTCAAACACTCTTGAAGCCATAACTTCCTATCTGAACGAAATCAAAGGATTCCTGCGAGCCAACTTTCTTAGTGGCATCAATACGAAGATAATGGCCTACTCGGGATTTTTCGGAAAAAAATGCCGAAAACTCAACTTTTTTGCGGGACCCGCAAAAATATTGGTGGGACCCACAAAAATATTTCTCATAAAATATTCTAGAATATTCTAGAATATTCCAGAACCTTCCAGGGAATATTCCTTCTGGATAAGATCAAACAGTCAGATGGATAAGATCAAACAGTCAGATGGATAAGATCAAGCTGGATTTCTGAAAAAGGCCAAGGGTATTTTGGTCATTGGGGTTGCTTAGGGGCTAAGCAACCTCACCTATAAAAGGAGGAGACCCCCCTTTGAAAAAATCGCCAACCACTCCTCTCCTTTGCCTTTTCTCTCTCCTGAAACCTCCCCCAGTAGGTCTGAGCCTACTTGGCTTGGTCTGAACCTGCCTGACTTAGCCTGAGCCTGCCTGACCTGGTCCTAACCCACCTGACCTAGCTCAAACCCAGTTGACTTGACTTGAACCTAGTTGGGTTGGAAGTCAAAGTCAAAGTCCCTTTTGGTCCAACTTTTGGTTTGGATTTCTGAACCCAGACTTAGCCTACTTGGGTTGAGTTCGAACCTGCTGAACCCAGTTGACTTGGATCGAACCCAGTTTGGTTCAAACCACTTAGGTTGAGTAGCTTGACCTACTCTACCTCTTTCTCAACTAAGTCAGCTTCATCTGACTTAATCTGACCTCTCGAAGGAAGGCTCGAAGCCAAAGAAGCAACCCGGAGTCATTTCTTCCACGATTTGAAGTAAGTTCGTTTCATTAAACCATCTCTCTCAAGTATTTGATTGTTTGTATATAGCATATACTTTCTGAAGTCGTATCTTGCTTTAGTTCTTGGTTGAGCCCTCTAGGACACTTCGGTGTTCACGCGCTCGCCTCGTAACTATCATCGGATATATATGTTCGAATACGCAGTATATGCGTTCTTCAAAATAGTATCTCACCCTAGTTCTTGGTTGAGCCCTCTAGGACACTTCGGTGTTCACTCGCTCGCCTCGTAACTATCGTTGGATATAGATCTAGGTGTATATCTGCTGATTCTGCCGACGCGTCTTATATCGCACAGGCTATGTAATTTACCTTTGCCGTCGCATCGTATGATGCCAAGGTTCCCTGCTTTCTGTACTTCCGATTAAAGCACTTCCGATTATGCATTTACTTACACCGTCGCGTCGAACGATGCTAAGGCTCCTGCTTTCTGCAATGTATTTACTTACGCCGTCGCGTCGAACGATGCCAAGGCTCCTGTTTTGTTATATATGTAGAATATTTCGTTCAGTTACACATCCTGAACAATAGTATATGCATTTCCTTTACACCGCCGCTGTATAAAGCACAGGATTTTGCTTATATTACATATATGGCGCGTAAGTGAGCGTTCAAATGGAGATCAAATTGCCAATGCGATTCCCTTACCGCTCCTCGTGCAAGATTCTGCTTGACGAATGAAGCCCCTATTGGAAAGGCTTCGCCTTTTGGCAAAATGCTCTTTACGTAAAGACTAAATCAATTACGTATGGCCTGGCTATGGCCCAAGGTTCCTGTAACCTTGATGGATGCAAAGTACGCACAACGGTGCGCATCCATTTCCCGAGTTAAGCGTAGCGATTTCCCACCAAAGAGGGGAGATGCCGCTGAAATGGATAAAAGAAAACGCACGCTTTCTTCGTTAAAGAGAGGAAGTGCTGCTAAAATTCCTGAAGGGCTAAGAATAGCTCAGAAAGAACGTAGCAGAAGTGCTACCCAGTTTATGGAACGCTTTCTACGATGTAGAGAGGTTCGTTGCACCACTGCCGGTAGAGCAGAGAAGGTGTCGACAGAATGGTTGGCAGAAGAGCTGCCAGAACCAGTTAAGTGGCACAATGATGTCCCTTGTTGGAACGATGTCAGAATGACTCGTCTCCCTGACACCTGCAAGGGCATCATACTTATAAGAGCCATTGCGCCAAAGTAGTGGTAGCGCCTTGACAAGGTCATGAGCTCATTGCGTAAAGATACGCCGAGTAGCCGATCCGTAGAGATCGAGTCATGTGCATGCTCATTAAGAATTATCAGACAACCAGACCCGTAAGGGCCGCTGAGCCGGAGTGTGTTGTTTCCACCGAAAGAGGTGAAGTGCTCGTCAAGGCCGAAGTGCCGAGAGCAGAGTTAAGCATGCATATGAATAAAACCTTTGTTCCACGGTGAAAACCGTGTGGTTGATTGGGGTCGGGTACATACTTCTCAAAGGCTGCCCTATAGGCATGCAATGTTCGTCAAGTAATTGTAAGACCGGCAGACCCCTTTCAGAATTTCTCACCGAGGAAGACGGTGATGGCGCAGCCTTGAGTGACATATATTTCACCCGAACCTGATAGAGTTCATTGATGGCCTTCGTCACTCAGAGGTATGGAGGTCGTGGTTATCCTTAAATATCTAAGGATTGAACCCAACTACTGCAGTAGCAGAATGCATTCGGATACCTAGTAATGATCTCTTCCGGTATGCTGTACCGTCCTACTAGGGGGATGGGGTCAACTGGCCTCTGGGGTATCTAAAATACATAGAATAATCAACCCCCAGATCATCGCGTTGTCGCCCAGATATGAGTCTCCTAAGCCCAGGGGGAGGTGCAATTATCGAAACAAAGCATTAGCTTAGGTACAGCGCTACTTTGAATGTATGAGTGGATGACGTTGTTGAGTCAGTCCTGCATAACCTTTGTGAATGTGTCATGGTCGGTATACTACTGGACCGATTGGGAAAGAACCCTATTGATATCCGTACGACTAAGTGAAGCTCGGAGAGCTGTCCTTAGATTCGTAGGATACGGATGTGCCAAGCATAAAGGCTTGAGCTAGACATCCATTCGTGACTCTGAGGAAGTCAAGGCTAAGTCGTAGAGACTTAAGAGGTTATTCTAACTCACAGCCCTAAAGAGACTTATGCGAAGTCATGAAGACTTGCGTGGATGTTCAACTCATAGCCCTGATGAGGCTTTTACGATATACGCTAAGTCATGGAGGCTTGAGCGTCGTATTACGAACTGCGACCCTGAGTGGTCTATGCATTTACTTGAGTTGAATAGATAGGTGTTTGCCTACTTACCAGACCATCAGTGGTTCTGAACCCGTTTAATGGGGATTTCAGGTGTTGAACCTGCGTGGCGATATGCGGAGCAAGGCGGCATCGAGTTCCAGGGTTTCTCTAGACAGAGTTGTACTGCTTCCTTTTTATTGAACCTTCACTGCTTTTCTAAGCAGTAGTGTTGAAATAAACATGTGCTTTCGATAAAATGGAACACTTTGGTGGTCAATGAGTTGCTTGGCCACATACCTGCAACGTGCTTGGAGTTTTCTAAAACCGACGACTCATTATCGTCTTATTCCGCTGCTAAAAGCTTTTCTAAGTTCCGCTGCAAAAAAAAAAAAAAAGAAAGAAATTCATGAAAATTTTAACTTAGCTTTGCTTTGGAAATCCGGGGCGTTACATTCATCATCAACGCACAACTCTGCATCACATCCATGCCATCTACCTACCCATGTCGTGCACACTACCTGTGCATCCCACTGTAGATTACCTTCTGCGCATCATTCGTTGATTTAGCCATTTGCATACCACCCATTCACTTCACTTTCCTGCCCTCACCCTATTGCAACCTACAACAACACATCCCATTACAGCAAGGTCTCCACTTGCTGCATGTTCATTCATTAACTTTCAACAAGCATTCACCTATATTCACACTCTGCATTCGCATCACTACTTACCCATACTTCCCCTGTTCACTGTTGCCACAGATGCAACACACTTGGTATATTTACCTGCAATTTAACATGCTGATTTAAAAGCCTGAGTTGTGATTTACTGCAAAATGCATATGCTTTGATCCCAATTTCAATTTTGCTCATGGCATGACACCATCTGTATATATATCTCAAGGGAGTTTCTGCTTGTTCAGGAAAAACTTTATATGTCATATCGGTATTAGAAGCCTTTGACATGCTTATTCAGTAGAATGCTGAAACGTCTATTGTATGTCACTATGTGAACCAATTCAGCTCAGATATAGCTACCTAGCTGGTAATCACAGTTTACAAAATGATACAGGAGAAATATGCATCATTTCCCTTTTCAAAAGACAACTGCAAAGATCTCAAATTCTAGAGTATGGGTTCGGTCCTCCCCCGCCCCTCGAACTCCATCGCACCATGAGAAGTCACCACCTGTATCCCCGTAAAATGGGGTCAGTACTCTTGCGAATTAGTGAGAAATCACCCATGACAATCCATTTGGCAAATCATAGCATTTATAACATGATATACATCAAATAACATAATTAACCAGAGCAACAATGCAAATGAATATATCATGACAGAACAGATAAAATATCACAAACAATGCATATGTACAAGTGGGCATATATGTGCATCGTGGTGAGACAGTTAACATAATTGAAGTAATTAAATAAGTGTAACTGCAACAAGTAAAGAATAATGCTAAGAAATAAACGACAATGTCAACCACTAACATACTTAGGCAGTAACATCAAATATCTAGGCAACTGAGCGAGAAAGATACAACTCTAGCATTAAGATCAAAGCTAAGTTGTACGATCATGATCAAACAACTAGCAAGATTATAGAATTAACATTAGCATTCAATGGCAAAAATGATCACCTCTTTAAGTATAACTAAGAGCAGAGGCATACAACCTTAGAACATGGAGTTAGTATTAAATAACATCATTATATAGCACAATATGCATCTCGATCCATAACCAAGTGTACTTGAACATTTTAGCAATTAGGTAAATAAGCAATTGAATAATTTAAGCAATTACGATGATGGAAATCATCATATCATAAATCAACTGTTAATCTTAATTAGACATATCTAGCAACCTTCCCTCCTTCCGAGGTACTTAGGCCCATCCGGCCTTGTGTTCCCCGCAGGGCAACACGATCAAAATGTCGAGGTCACACTCGAACTTTTATGAGTTCTAGCTCTACAAACCAAAAAGGAGTACTTCACCGGTGAAGGTGATAATAATCATTTAACATTCAGGGTGTGATACTCTTAGATAAGTGTGCTTAGTTCACAACATGGGTCCAATCCCCCTTGGTTAATCACCACGGAGTTCAAACATTCCACAACTTTTGAACCAGTGTCAGAACCATAATATGAGAATTTATGAAACATATCATACAAGATGTGAAAGTATATATAACCACCCATTTCTAACATAAGTGAGCTCGACTCACGAGGTGGGTCCATCGCCTACACTAACTCGCTACGAAGTTTCTGTCATACAATCAAGTCTCAAGGACAAGTATATTTCCACAATGTGCTTCAAGTCTCCTTTATACTTACGGGACAGATCAAGTGTCCAAGGTGAATCGTGTAACCAATGCAAATGTACACGAAACACAATCCAACCTTCATTAAATGCTAAGACACTTGAATTGTTAACATAATTCAAACAATTTCTCTAAGATGATGACATAATGTGCAAGTGGAAGTACTCATTCATGTTATAACATTTATTTCACATTGTTCTCATGTAGTGTGTAAGCGTACATAAATCAAAGCAATATGAGCATGATATTTCATGTTGGCTAATCCCAAATTCGACCATATTAGATGATAAACAAGCTTAATTAAGCCGTTTGAGTTTAGTAACATGATATGCCATGGTGCACGTGAATTCTCCATTCTATCAAGCATACTACCAAATTTTTGGAATGCCAAAATGCGCAAGTTGCATACAGTTTTACATATGCGGTTTGTGCTCGTGATATGATGATCTATATGACATTTTTGTGCATCAACATACTGCATTTTGGTGACAATTTCATAAAAGCAATATGGATGTATTCTGAGAACTTGTCAAGTGTGTGTTCATTTCTAAGATACGTATATACATATATACATATCTATCATACTGTCATAAATATTAAAAATATAAGAAACATCATATCACAGTGAGTAAGGTGTTGTCAAGCACTATTGCTCTATTGTATGCGTCACCAAAAAGAGAAAAAAATATACTGTGTAGAAAGATCAGTATTTTTGAGATATTTAGGCGAAGATTCAACCCTAACCCTAAACACAAAAGTTGTAGAGTTATCTCTTAGCTTTCCAAAAAATCAAACCAATCAAATTTTCATTGAGGGAGTCAGGATAAATCTTGAAAATATGGGACACTGTCCAGGGCATTCTGGACTGAGTAGGGATGGACAAAAATCTAAATGTTCTATATTTGGACAGAGGATTTGGAGGATCTTGTAGACCGAATAAGGAAACATTCTCAACTATAAAGTTGAAGGACTTTGTCTTTGCTTTCCATAATATCTAAAAACACCAAAATCTGACCTATATCCAAGGAGATACAATCAATTTATCAAAGGTATCTCTGACAACTCTAGAACCAAGAACTCGTTTCTTGACAAAAAACCGAGTGTGGACTAGGCTAACGGACCACGTCTGAACCGAATGTTCAAACCCTGGTTAGGGCCATCAAACTGCCAAAAATGAAAAAATGAAAATGACCCAACTGAAATACTAATCCACTGAACCTTCATGCATGTACTAAAATGCCTCTTAGTAATTCAGTTTCATGCTCCTAAAGAAAGATATACTATCATATACATATTTTGGAAAGAAAACCAACACATGCTAAAGATGGATGAATGAAATCTCACCTTCAATGGTTTTCGGAATGATGGAGGGGATCTCTTCTTTCTTGGGCGTGTAGGATGGAGTCCCACGTGGTACCCAACCCTACACACTAGCAAGGTGGAGAGATGGAAGGGAGGTGTACGATTGGCTATGGTAGGAGAACCCCACGGTTTTGGGGGAGAGAGGAGAGAGGAGAGGGGAGAGGGGAGAGGGGAAAAAGAAGAGGAGAGAATGCTTTCTCTCTCTTCTCAAAAGATATAAATATGCTAGGGTTTCAAGTGAATAGCTGAGATTAAAAGTTAAAAATGAATGGCTAGGATGTATGCCACACCCTTCTAGGCAGTGGCATACTTATAATATTTTAGTTTCACTTTTCCTACACCCAATAAAGTTATTTTATTTGAATCCTTTTAAAAATCTTTCAAGTTTACCCCTCAATTAAGCCCTAGACACCTTCTTGGGTTTGGATATCTTTTAAAAATGCCCCCACATGCCTCCTAGAGTGAAAATACCATATTTATTTGATTTTATTCAAAGATTTACCTAAGTTTTTGAAAATATCTCTCTAAATCACAGAAAAACCCAAATTTTGATAATTCTTTTGTCTTAATTTTCTCAAAATGAGTTGAGTTTTGGCAATTACACTTTCGGTAAATCAAAACCAATGCCCCTATGCATTTTTAATAAAACTTACATGTTTGACATAATATCACTATGATATATATATATACATATACATACATTCTAGGGTTTCGTATGTATGTACATACATATACAAATATGTACACATACGTATATACTTATACATACACATATATGTACGTATACATACCTAGATCCATGTAAAACACACCTAATTTTTTTATTTCCATTTATAAGTAAAATTTTAAAGCACATCTTTAAATTTTCATCTGTTGCGAAAATCGTCCTCGTTATGACTCACTCTCTATCAATATATGCTCTCCACTAATTCACATGAAATAACGAGGGTTTTTTCCTTGTTTGGGTCCCAAATTTGAGGATCGACTAATCTTATATATTATAAATTTAACTTAGGATTCTCAGAAATCGATTCATCAAAAAAATTATACTCATGTCACTTAGTACATCTTACTTACGCGATTTTGATCTCGCTCATTAATATATATATATATATATATATATATATATATATATATATATATATATATATATATATATATATATATATATTATGAAAAATCCTCATAATCATACAAGAAATTTCATCTACCGCAATACATCATACATTGCATTTCTCAGAAAAATCGCGGGTCTAACATCCTTCCTTCCTTAAAAGGATTTCGTCTGCGAAATCACAAACATCAAACAACAACAAAAGTGGTCAGAAAAAAGTTTTTATACTCGCTTCGATTCCCATGCGCATTCTTCGATGCCATGGTGTTTCCAACACACTCTAAGCAACAAGAGGGTCTTGCTACGCAAAAACTTCATATCGATGATCTCGACAGGTTCTTCTCGGTAATGGCCAATCCTCCTTTGATGGTGCCTAATCGGCAATAACTAAATCTCCAGTAAACTTCCTCGGGCAAAACTTGGCAATGTGCATCAGTTGTTCACACTTGAAACACTTGTCATCATAGAGAGGGCAAACTCCAAAAGGATGATCTTTATCGCATCATCAATACATTCGCTGGACATTGGGTCGCTGTGACTGCCTTCATTGGTGGTGGTTCTGGTAGTCTTTCTAATACTTTTGTTTTTTGGTAGGTGGCGAGGACTCCTTCCCATTGGGATTCTTCTCACTAGTATGCACATGAATCTTGGTCTGTCGCTCGGACCAGACTTTTTCCAATAGGGTTGATACCTCGATGGCCTCATCGAGTGATTTTGATCCACTAGTGAACACTTTGGTTCTCAGAGTCGGCTTCAACCCATGAACAAACTTCATTGCTCGTTCCTTTTCTGCGACGTAAACATTTGAACAATATCGCTCCAAACAACAAAACTTAGTGATGTAGTCTGCCAGGGTGGTCGTCCTCTGTTGTAGGTCCAAAAATTCATGCATCTTCTTATTTCGTTCATACTTGAGAAATATGCAGAGTTAAAAAACACTACAAATTCATCCCACGTAACATTCCTATTTTTGAGTTTAACTGTAGAGATCGTGTCCCACCACTTCTCAGCGTGGTCCTTCAAACGATAGGTACCAAAGTTCACTTTCTGCTCTTTTGAAACATTCAGAACGCGAAAAATACGTTCTATCTCACGTATCTATGTCTCAGCAACTTCAGGGTCTGTCTTACCCTTAAAAGCAAGAGGATCCATTTCCATAAAGCGCTTATAAGTGATTGTACCTATGTTCTGCCTACCTTAGGATACGTGTTGGAGGTTCACACCTATCTGTTGCATTGCAACCACCTGTTGTTGCACAACCTCTACAAGGTTGTTCACAGTGTCCAAGACATCGCTACACCTAGCTTCCCATGCCATCTATCAGGAAAAAAAAGATATAATAATAATTAATCAATAGGTTTCACAATCATGCTCGTCAGGTAATAATCGTAGCAGTCTTTCACAAAGTCTCGAGTGCACCACTCACAATTCAAGCAGTGCTACATCACAATTTAATTGTGCAGTAACACCATCTATATAAATGTTCTTCGAACAAACCCAAGCGACACCACATAAGGTTGCTATCGCTAGAAAATCACCATTCTAAATGACCATCGTTAGAGAATCACCACTATAACACACCATACCGAGAATCACCACTCCGACATCATAAAATAAAGAGCCACCGTTCGAATGACATCATTAGAGAATCACCACCCTAACGTCATCGTTGAAGCATCACCACTTCAACCACTTCATTAGAGAATCACCACTCTAATGACATCGTTAGAAAACCACCACCCTAACATCATTGTTGAAGAATCACCACTTCAACAACATCATTAGGGAATCACCACCCTAATGGCATCGTTAGAGAATTACCACCCTAATGCTATTGATGGTGAATCACCACTCCAACAACCTTCATTAGAGAATCACCACTCTAATGTCATCGTTAGGAAATCACCACCCTAGCGGCATCATCAGAGAATCATCACTCTAACGACATTGTTGGAGAATCACGACCCGAGCAGCATCATTAGAGCATCACCACCCTAATGACATCGTCAGAGAATCACCACCCTAACGACAATGTCAAAGAATCACCACTTCAACAACCTTCATTAGAGAATCACCACTCTAATGGCATCGTTAGGGAATTACCACCCTAACGGTGTTGTTGAAGAATCATCACTTTAACAGCATCATTAGGGAATCACCACCCTAATGACAACGCTGGCACTACCAGGAATCACCACCTGAGCCAACTCATCTCACCACAATCTCTTCCGAGTGTGGCTGGGAAACAAGAATTCCCACAACTCTCTCTCAAAAGCAATAACACCCTGAAGTCTGGTGTTATGTTGTCCCCATCTATGACCCTCTTAGGAGTCGATTGCCATCATCGGCAACACAAAAGCCACTTGCTAAGCGCATAACATCATTTATGTTCTCATCACCAAGAACAACTGAGGATCAACAGTATCCTCCAACGAGGAACTCAAAGATCAACTAGAACAGACAATGCTTTAGCCTTTTGTCCGAAAGATCATCTCTGAAAACATACCCTTCATCAATGACAGGGTCACAACCATCTCCAACATAGTTGGAATGCAAGAAGGAAACACTAACTTAGAGCTTCATCAGACGACTCTTATCAAACCACATCGTCCTCAACACGATTGGTGCAACAGTTTCGATATTCGTTATGATTCATTCGTCGGCTCTACTCAAGTAATGTGGAACGAGAAGGTGAAATACACAAGAGGTCTCTAGGTTAGATCAACGACTTCAACTCTCACAGGAGTTGACACGAATTAGCTTGAGAAACCACATCCACAAGCGTAAAAGCAAAATCATTCGAGAACTCTGCACCAAACTTCAATTGGCACTTAATCTCTAAGTGTCCTCTCGGGCCACAACAGGCGCATAAACTTAGTTCACGGGAATAGATTCGCCCCACGTGTTCCATCTTATATCTTGCACAATAAAGTGCTTGATTTACAAACACTCGCATGCTTTACATAATAGTCTAAACTGCTTGGTTCAAGCTCTCAATGCCTTAAGCCAACTTCTGTAAGGCTCTAAGCATCAGGTTCTGTTTCACATCAGACGACAATCGGAAAAAACACACATTGATCTTAGCATAAAAAAAGCAATTCAGCAACAGAAACACAATTCTACTAAATTAGACATACTTACAGTGTGATGGTCGATGCGTGAGGAATCTTGAACCACACTTCTAAAACACAGCTCTGATACCAAGTTCTATAATGCCCCAAAATCTCAACTTGGAAAATCCTTTAGATTTTTAGAGTATTTTTTTTTTGAAAAATTGTGCAAAGTGAAAAAACATAAGATAAATCGGTTGGAAATTCTGGGCGAGTTACAAGGTGAACAACAAGAACATGAAACATTTTTATTATCACAGTTTACAAAATGATACAGGAGAAATATACATCATTTCCCCTTTCAAAAAACAACTTCAAAGCTCTCGAGTTCTAGAGTGTGGGTTTAGTCCTCCGCCGCCCATCGAGCTCCATCGCATCATGAGAAGTCACCACTTGTATCCTCATAAAATAGGGTCAGTACTCTTGCGAGTTGGTGAGAAATCATCCACAACAATCTATTTGCGCAAATCATAGAATTTATAACATGATATGCATCTTATAACATAATTAACCAGAGCAACAATATAAGTGAATATATCATGACAGAACAAATAAAATATCACAAACAATGCATATGTATAAGTGGGCATATATATGCATTGTGGTGAGACAATTAACATAATTGAAGTGATTAAATTAGTGTAACTGCAACAAGTAAAGAATAATGCTAAGAAATAAATGACAATGTCAACCACTAACATACTTAAGCAGTAACATCAAATATCTAGGCAACTGAGCGAGAAAGATACAACTCTAGCATTATGATCAAAGATAAGCAATACGATCATGATCAAGCAACTAGCAGGATTATGGAATTAACATTAGCATTCAATGGCAACAATGATCACCTCTTTAAGTATAACTAAGAGCAGAGACATACAACCATAGAACACGAAGTTAATATTAAGTAACATCATTAGATAGCGTAATATGCATCTCGATGCATAACCAAGTGCACTTGAACATTTTAGCAATTAGGTAAATAAGCAACTGAATAATTTAAGCAATTATGATGATGGAAATCATCATATCATAAATCAACTGTTAATCTTAATTAGGCATATCTAGCA
Source organism: Nuphar pumila (assembly GCF_984573655.1). NCBI lineage: Eukaryota > Viridiplantae > Streptophyta > Magnoliopsida > Nymphaeales > Nymphaeaceae > Nuphar > Nuphar pumila. The sequence goes on along the minus strand of NC_143259.1, from coordinate 66,482,641 downwards.
ACCTTCCCTCCTTTCGAGGTACTTAGGCCCATCCGGCCTTGTGTTCCCCGCAGGGGAACACGATCAAAATGTCGAGATCATACTTGAACATTTATGAGCTCTAGCTCTACAAACAAAAAAGGTGTACTTTGCCGGTGAAGGTGATAATAATCATTTAACATTCAGGGTGTGATACTCTTAGATAAGTGTGCTTAGTTCGCAACATGGGTCCAATCGCCCATGCTTACTCACCATGGAGTTCAAACATTCCGCAACTTTCAAACCAATGTCGGAACCATAATATGGGAATTTATGAAACATATCACACAAGATGTGAAAGTACGTGTAACCACCAATTTCTAACATAAGTGAGCTCGACTCACGAGGTTGGTCCATTGCCCACACTAACACGCTACAGAGTTTTTGTCATATAATCAAGTCTCAAGGACAAGTATATTTCCACAATGTGCTTCCAGTCTCCTTTATACATACGGGACAGATCAAGTGTCCAAGGTGAATCGTGTGACTAATGCAAATGTACACGAAACACAATCCAACCTTCATTAAATGCTAAGATACTTGAATATTAACATAATTCATACAATTTCTCTAAGATGGTGACATAATGTGCAAGTGGAAGTACTCATTCATGCTATAACATTTATGTCACATTGTTCTCATGTAGTGTGTAAGCGTACATAAATCAAAGCAATACGAGCATGATATTGCATGTTGGCTAATCCCGAATTCGACCATATTAACAAGCTTAATTAAGTCGTTTGAGTTCAGTGACATGATATGCCATGGTGCACATGAATTCTCCATTCTATCAAGCATACTACCAAATTTTTGGAATGCCAAAGTGTGCAAGTTGTATACAGTTTTACATTTGCGGTTTGTGCCCGTGATATGGTGATCTATATGACATTTTTGTGCATCAACGTACTGCATTTTGGTGACAATTTCATAAAAGCAATATGGATGTATTCTAAGAACTTGTCAAGTGTGTTAATTTCCAAGAGACATATATACATATCTATCAAACTGTCATAAATATTAAAAGTGTAAGAAACATCACATCGTAGTGAGTAAGGTGCTGTCTAGCACTATTGCTCTATTGTATGCGCCACCAAAAAGAGAAAAGAATATAATATGCAAAAAGATCAGTAGTTTTGAGATATTTATATGAAGACTCAACCCTGACCCTAAACACAAAAGTTGTAGAGTTATCTCTTAGCTTTCCATAGAATCAAACCAATCAAATTTTTATTGAGAGTTAGGAGAAATCTCAAAAATATAAGACGCTGTCCAGGACGTTCTGGACTGAGCAGGGATGGACAAAAATCCGAATGTTCTACATTTTGACATAGGATTTGGAGGACCTTGCAGACCGAATCAGGAAAAGTCCTCAACTACAAAGTTGGAGGACTGTGTCTTGGCTTTCCATAATGTCTAAAAACACCAAAACCTGACCTGTATCCAGGGAGATACGGTCAATTTATCAAAGGTATCTCTGACAACTCTAGAACCAAGAACTCGTTTTTTGACAGAAAACCGAGTGTGGACTAGGCTAACGGACCACGTCTGAACTGAATGTTCAAACCCTGGTTAGGGCCATCAAACTGCCAAAAATGAAAAAATGAAAATGACCCAACTGAAATACTAATCCACTGAACCTTCATGCATGTACTAAAATGCCTCTTAGAAATTCGGTTTCATGCTCCTAAAGAAAGAGATACTATCATATACATATTTTGGAAAGAAAACCAACACATGCTAAAGGTGGATGAATGAAATCTCACCTTCAATGGCTTTCGGAATGATGGAGGGGATCGCCTCTTGCTTGGGCGTGTAGGATGGAGTCCCACGTGGTACCCAACCTTACACACTAGCAAGGTGGAGAAAAGTAAGGGGGGTGTACGGTCGGCTATGGTGGGAGAACTCCACAGTTTTGGGGGAGAGAGGAGAGAGGCGAGGGGAGAGGGAAAAAAAAAGAGGAGAGAATGTTTTTTCTCTCTTCTCAAAAGATATATATGCTAAGGTTTCATGTGAATGACTGAGATTAAAAGTTAGAAATGAATGGCTAGGATGTATGCCACACCCTTCTAGGCGGTTGCATACTTATAATATTTTAGTTTCACTTTTCCTACACCCAATAGAGTTATTTCATTTGAATCCTTTTGAAAATCTTTCAAGTTTACTCCTTAATTAAGCCCTAGACGCCTTCTAGGGTTTAGATATCTTTCAAAAATGCCCCCACACGCCCCCTAGAGTGAAAATACCATATTTATTTGATTTTATTCGAAGATTTACCTAATTTTTTGAAAATATCTCTCTAAATCACCGAAAAACGCAAAATTTTGATAATTCTTTTGTCTTAATTTTCTCAAAATGAGTTGAGTTTAGGCAATTATACTTTCGGTAAATCAAAACCAATGCCCCTATGCATTTTTAATAAAACTTATGTGTTTGACATAATGTCACTACGATATATGTATACGTATACATACATTCAAGGGTTTCATATATACGTACATACATATACAAATATGTACACATACGTATATACTTATACATACACATATATGTACGTATACATACCTAAATCCATGTAAACATACCTAAACTTTTAATTTCCATTTATGAGTAAATTTTCAAAGCACATCTTTAAATTTTCATCTCTTGCGAAAATCGTTCCCGTTATAACTCACTCCCTATCGATATACGCTCTCCACTAATTCACATGAAATGACAAGGTTTTTTTCCTCGTTTGGGTCCCAAATTCGAGGATCGACTAATCTTATGTATTATGAATTTAACTTAGGATTCTCAAAAATTAATTCATCAAAAAAATTATACTCATGTCACTTAGTACATCTTACTTACGCGATTTTGGACATCGCTCATCAATAGGTATATATATATATATATATATATATATATATATATATATATATATATATATATATATTATGAAAAATCCTCGTAATCATACGAGAAATTTCATCTACCGCAACATATCATACATTGTATTTCTCAGAAAAATCGCGAGTCTTACAAACCCGATTGTGGTCGTCCTGGAGTCACCCATGCTGGACACGTCCAGCTGCCTGGACTGGCCCCATTCAAACAGAAAGGGGTCATGACGTCCATGGCCAGACAGAACAGAAGAAGATGGTGTGAGACCATCTTGGCTCGGCCTCAGCTAGCCCAGGCCAACAGCACCCGAACCCAAGAAGGACTGGACCGACTGGGTAAGGTTGCTGGGCATAGGGCTAGTCCATGGCCTCCTTGCCAACCGAACAACCCCATGGCAGACCAGATTCGCTGCCATAGCCGGGCAGGACCGTAGGGTACTGTGATCATCGCAAAATTTTTCCTCTCGTAATATTCTCTCTCTTCCTTCTCTTTTCCTTTCTAATCCCTTATTTTCCTCCTTTTTGAAGGGAGAAAGATAAAAGATGGAAAGAAAGAGAGAAGAAAAAAGAAAGAAGAGAAGAGAAGAGGAACTCTTTTGCGGGTTTCACTTGACCTTAATTTTAAAAATATTTGAAATAACTCGCCTCCGTTTTTTAAATATTTGCGGGAAAACTAGGAGACGGGATCCGCTCGTCGGTACGAGGTTCGACCGTTCCTGGCGCCTTTACCAGGGGTAACCGAACCAAGGGTCGAATTAATGCCTTTTGCTTTGCTAAGAAATTATCTAAGTATTTATCCTAAGTCTAAAATGCACAATGAATCATGCTTGTGCAAATGCAAAGATGTATGCTCTTTTTGAAAATGTTTTGAAGAAATCCCAAGTGAATTCGATAAAGTGAAGAAATGTTTTCTAACTTAGAACTTAAGATTAAAGTTCTAAGTTTTTAGAATAATCAGGAGCTTGGGAAAATAAATCTGGAATTTGAAAATTGATCTTGAAGTCTTGAAATAAAAAGAGAATGAAGGAAATTTTCAAAGTCATAAATGGACTTTGAATTTAGAAGTTTGAACTTGGATGAATATTTGGAATGGAATTGAATTCCACTTTTGAAGTTTTGATTTTTAGAAGGAAATGTGGGAAATCTAAAGGAATTGAGGAATGGGATTTGTAACAGTTGGAATTTTAAGATGAAATTCGAATCCAAGTTCTGGATTCTGAATAGAGTTTTGAGTTGATTTTTGGATTTAGGATCCGAAATAGGAACTTGGTTTGAATGAAATGGAATTGGCTTTAAGAATTGGAATTTAAAGTGGAATTTGGATTTTGGAATTTTGAATGGAATCAGATTCAAGATTTGGAATGGAATTGGGACATGAAGTTGGAGATCCAAGATAGGGTTGGGCCCTGGATCCTAAGAGGGAATTGGATCTGAAGTCTGAGATCCAAAGTAGAATTGGATTCTGGATCCTAGAATGGATTTGGATCTAAAGTCCGAGATCCGAGGTGAATTGGGTTCTGGATCCTAGAATGGATTTGGATCTAAAGTCTGAAATCCAAAGTAGAGTTGGATTCTGGATCCTAAGAATTGGAATTTGGATCTGAATCTGAGATCCAAAGTAGAGTTGGATTCTGGGTCCTAAACAGAATGGGATCCAAGCTTTGGAATCCAAGATGGATTTAGGTTCTGGATCCTAAAATGGAGTGGATCTGAAGTCTGAGATCCAAATGTAGAATTGGGTTCTGGATCCTAGAATGGATTTGGATCTGAAACTGAGACCCAAAATAGGGTGAGGATCTGGATCCTAAGAGAAATTTGGATCTATGATTGAAGATCAAAGTGGAATAAGGATTTTGGATCCTAAGAGAAATTTGGATCTATGATTGGAGATCCAAAAAGTGTAATAAGAATTTGGATAGAATTTGGATTTGTGATGGGAGATCCAAAATGGGATAAGGATTTTATGCTTGGAAATCTGGATTCAAGTTGAGATTAGGATTTGATTTTGGATTTGGTTTATGAAAAGTCCAAATAGGACCTTTAAAGACGGATATGGGTTTTAGAAACCCAAATTTAAACTTGAGATTTGAATCCAAACCTTGATTGAAGATAAGGGGATGAACTTCGATTTTGAAATCAGAAGGTAACTTCAAAGTTGAATTGAACTTTGAAATTGAATTTTTGAATTGATTTTGGAAATTTGAAGTTTGAATATAAAATGATTTTGGAATTTCAAAGTCAAATTGGACTTTGAAATTGAAATTTTGAATCTTGAAATGATATAGAATTTGGATAAGAAGAAGAATCACTTGGAATTTTGAAAAGGAAATTTTGAAAATATGATGTAATTCTATCCTATATGATGAATGAATTTGAATAAGTTGAAATTAGGTTTGAAAAATCATATTTCATTCTTTAAATGAATTTAAATAAGACTAATGATATAATACACCCCTGACTATGGTCATTGAGTGTATTATATAATAGTCATATCTAAATTCAAATGAAGGATAAAATATCTTTTTGGTGCTTTTATAGAATTTAAAATGAAATTAACCCTCAATATACCCTGACTATGGCCATTGGTATATATTTTGGGTTAATTTTAAGTTAAATTCTGATAAAAGAAGAAAATATTTAAGGAAAATATGATGAATTTTGAAAATGGATCCAGTGTGGATCTAATGTTATTTTGTAAAAGATAAAAATGCTAAGTTTTGTTTACACCCCGACTATGGCCGTTGATGTAAATCATCAACTTAGAATTAATTCACCTCTTACGAAATGGTGCACGTGCCATTCGTGTTTCACCATTGTGAGCATTTTGAGAAATAAAGAAAAAAAATGTATGAAAACAAATAATTCATGATATTTCATAATGCTCATTCATTCTACCTAAAGCAGGAAATGTAAATTTTCATTAAGATCTAGCTATTACAACAGGCAGGATCAAGTTTACAACCCCAAATAATGATATCTTCCATATTTCCTGCAAGACAACCGGGTTAGTAAAAAGAAAAAGAAAATCATATATATATGGAAATCAATAGTGAAAAGTCCCATATATTAAGATAAAAAGGATAGAAAGAGATATATACATCTATGTATAGATATGAGAGTTTATATACACACATATGTCCGAGTATGACATGTGTTCAAGGTAGATGAGTGAAGCCAAAAAAAAAAAAGTGTTGGAAATGAAATGGGTTTTTAATAGTCAACACTTTTGGGGAGGACTATGAAGGACAAATGCTAATATGATAAAACGCAGGCATATAATAGCCTATATTGAATGACTCATTAAGTATATTTAGGTGAATGTCAACATGATCCATAGATGACATGCAGGTTTTGCAAGAAACATGATAAAATGCAATACTAAATGCCACTGTGAATGTACTACTGATGATGGGGTAAAAAAAACTGAAGTATGAGGAGTGAAGATGTATATGACTAAAGTGCAGGATGGAGTGTTGGGAGGTATTGAAAAGGGGATAAGGATGCAGGTACAGGGGGAGTGCTAAAAAAAAATGCAGGAAGTCAGCTGAATGTGGACTAAGCGGGTAAGGCTGATGTGAAGACAGTCAGCACAACCATTAGAGGGTGATATGAACTGATGGGGATGACAAACGGCTGCAGGTGGTGGTCTGTTGGCTATAGGTGATTGTGAATGACATCACAGAAGTTGTAACAGTGTTATTACAGTAGAGGCACAAGAGATAAAAGGAAAGAAAAATGGAAATATTATGTTACAACATATTCAAATAGATGGGTAGGGATGCAGCTGCTATATACAAAGGAAAATGACAGTGCAACAAGAACTAGAGCAGTGGAATGTAGATATGTGTTGCATTAGTGTACCACAGGTAGGTAGTGTTGGAAGTGGCTGATGAGATGAAGTAGGTGCTGGATAGGGTGTTGTGGTGAGTGATGATGGTGCAGAAAGCTTATATTGTATACAAGGTGAACAGTGGAAACGTGAAAGTGTATGTGTAACAAGGGTAAGTGGTGTGAAGAAATGTGAAGGATTTAACAAGTGGCTGTGCAAAAGGTGCAACTGTAGGGTGCCGCGGGGGATATGGTCGACTGAAGGAAATACGCCGATACTGCCACAAGTGAGTGAATGGGTATAATTGGTGCTACTGGGGTAATCCAGCAACTGGATAGTGAGATGTTAATGAGGCAATATACAGGCCATTGTGAGGGGAATGAAGATGATGGTAAAGATGTATACGATGTGAGTGAAACAGGGGAATGAGTGGCATTAGGTAGATATGAATGTTGCAACAGGGATATTTGCAGGTGAGTAGGAGCTGAAAGTGGAAGCTAAATGAGGCTGCAGGTGAGGGTAGAGTAATGCAACGAGGTGACAGATGAAAGAAACACAGTGTATAGATATTGCAGACATCGATAAATGTTGTACATGTGAACCACAAAACACATGAATTTGGTGAATCTTTGAGGACCCTGAGTGGATACTCTACTTAGTAGGTCATACCAGAGCTCCATCACTCAAGAAACTTCATTGCTTTAGACTCCAATATGCTTCTGTTAATGGATGGTCGCAAGTTAGTAATCATGTTCTAACCTTGCGTTCTGCTTTGTAATTTCTGCTGATGGATCTACATGTTGACATATCAACAAATATAACGCCAAGGCGTCACTTCCACCATGGTCATCAGCTTATAGCATGATAAAAATACACTTGATCAAAGCAATAAGAATTAAGCTCCAAAGGATAAGACTTAGGATTCCCAATACATCCTTCTCTCCAGGACTTAGGAGAATGACAAAGGTGATTAAGTATAACAAAAATCGGCAAATAATATGACGATACATAGCAGACGATTCATATAAACCAAAGAAAGTTCATAACCCTAGAGATATTGAATAAATATCTGCAGGTGGGATTAACACAACACTGCCATGGACCCTGTCAAGAGTGACGCTCAACCATAACCTGAATAATTGATGCTAGTGATGTTTACCGTGCATTTGGTAGCATTTGAAAATGCCATTTACTGACTACTGTCCACGCATGTATTCCAAAATGCATAATAGATATATGTAAGAGGTACCAAATGAAAAATGTAGAAATTGCACACTGAAGAGGTTAGAGATGAATTATAACTAAAATGTAAATGAATCAGATTTTGGCTTAATGGATGCGCCTACTGTAAGTCTGCCTGCTGGGAAGGTGCTATATGCACAAATGCATATGGAACATTTTACTAATGCTACTGTAGAAGGGAATGCCGATGATGCAGGATCCATCTGAATGAAATGAATGAACCACGACAAATGGGTGCCCAAATGCCTAAACATTGATCCAAAGCATACTTCTGCAAGCCTTCTTTGATGGCCAACTTGTATAGATCTTGATCATTGACAATTCTAGAACGCCAACCTACCAGTTACCCTTTGTCCAATGCTTCATATGATAGGAGTGGATGTAAATGTGGGATGGCTCAGGGACAAAGGTAGTGTATACAGAAGGTCGGTGATTCTAGATTTTTAGCAGGTTTGCTTTGAGGTGAATCATGGAATGACTTCCAACCTTCATCGAATCTTGGATCAACACAAAAAAAAAGGATTGCAGTAGCATACATAGAGTTTAGGCATATGAATAACAACTAGTGCAGAGGGTTTTATATCAAGCAAACTTAAAAAAAAAAAAAATAGAAAAAAAATAAAGATAAAAATAAGAAGAACAAACAAACCAGTGAGCAAGGTAACTATTATCTCAGGAAAATTATAAAATCAAATGACGACTTCTGAAAAATGAATTTGATCTGATGCTAGATCAGATCAGAAATCATTATGGAAGTCGTTCCAAATATAAAACATGGGCGAAATTGGATAAACAAGTCTGTTGATGGAACAGATCAGTGGCGGCGAGACCAAAAGAGAGATATTAGATGATACAGACATTACATAAGCAATAAATGAAATGGAAGTATCGTGAATGCAAACATATGATGCAAATGAGATGCAGATGAACTACATGATCGAATGGCGCAGATTTAATGGTCTATGATGCAGAATATTCATATAATGATTGAAGGTAAAGGGATGGTATGCTAACTACCTCATTGAGATGGAGATTAACGCATAATGGACAGGGTTTTATGCAATATGATGATGAACAGGAAGCAAAAAGGGATATTATACAAATTTTAACAAGGGAATATCGAATGAGGATTACATAGACCAAAGAAACTACCAATAAAATAGAGAAAGGAAAGAAAACAAAGGGGAGTGTTGGAATGGGATCATTCCATTAATGTTGCACAAAGGCAGATCGGTTTGCTATAGGCAAATCCATGCTACCATGGTGCTTCAATGGGGGTTAAAAAGCAGGAAAGATAGGAAGGAAATCGGGGGAAAACTAAAGGGACAGGTACTTACCGACGCGATTTGCAGAAATCCTGAAAGAGGGAGTTGATACTTCGGTGGAAACAGAAGGGAAGCTCGCCAAGTTTCTCTTGCTTGCAGCAACTGGGAAAGGAAGAGCAGATGATGCTCACAGGCAATGGAAAGGTCGAAGATGGATTTATGGAGAAATTCTGATGCCTCCCAGGAAGAAGAACCAGTGGATGCTTGTTACTTCCAAGAAGACGGATGGAAAAGGGAATTTTCTCACCGATGAAGTTGCTCTTCTTTACCTTCCTCTTCATGCCTCTCTTAAAGAAGGAGAGGAAGCTTCAGGAACCCGTTTGTTGAAGATGAATGGGCGTGAAGAGGGTAGTTCGTTTTGAGATCAACGATGGAGAAGGGAGTGCGGGAGAGAGTTCGTTGTAACTCTTTCCTATTTCAAAAAGGTGGTTCCCTTTACAAGAATTTTCTGAAAGATGGTTTAAGGAATGAGGTTTTTTGGTAAAAATGCCTCAAAAGCTTGAAAATCTAAAGTTTTCTTTGTAGCTTTTCTCAATTTTTGGTTTTTATGTTATTTTTCTATATTTTTTTTTGTATTTTTGGAATAAAATCCTAAAGCTTTACGAGAAATCAAATATTTAAAAATAATTTTTTTTTGTATTTTTGTGAAATATTTACAAAAGGGAATTTTTCAAAGCTATTTTGAGAAAATTTCTTCAGAAAATAGATTTGTGTTCGAATTTTTGATAAATATTCGAGGATTACAACCTCGAACTGAGAAATATAGGGCCAAGGATCCAACAGAGTGTCCGATGAGCCGCCTGAGCCTTTCAAAATTATTTTTTGGTATTTTGTGATTTTATTTTGGAGATCGGACAACGGGGCTCAGATTTGGATTTAAAATACTGAGTTCAGACCCGGAGCTGAATTTGAATATATCAATGTGTAATTTAATCCAGAAACCTTGAAGAAAGACTGAAATTTAGCTTTTAAATCACTTTGATCTTTTCAGAAAATAGAGTCAGGAGCAAAAAGGTCATTTTGTAAATCTTTGAAAAATTTGGGGTGTTCACAGATGCCCCTCTTTGCTACTAAGCCGGTTGAGAGCCGAGCTTAGTGGCGAAGACAACACTCCAAATTTTGAAAATGCCCCAGTCAGCAGGTCTGAACTGGGTGTGGAAGAATTATTTTGAAAATATGGTTTTTCAGGTTAAAAAAAAAAACCTTATCCTGAATGGTTTTGGGGAGACGAAATCCTCGAAGATGATATGATTGAGTAGAAAATGAGGAAATCGTGATGGGACTTTGGGTGAAAATTCTGAAATGGTGGGAAACCAGGATTTTAATTCAGTCTCATGGGTGAGACGAGATACTCCTTTGGAATGATTCAGGTTTAGCCCTTAACCTGGATGGGACATTTTGGAAAATGCCTTGTGAAATGAAGCCCGATTATGATCCTTTCTTTGGATGAATGTATGGAGTATGGGTTCCTTGATGGGAGAAGCTATGATGGGACTGGAAGAAATCATCTCATCCAAACGAGGGATCTCGTTGGAACGAGACTCAGGTTTAACCTAAACCTACAAGGAAGATACCTCGCAAAGCGAGGTCCCGGTTTAATTTTTTAACCTGGATAGGAAATCTACCATACGGGTTTCTCAAAAATGGAGAAAGCACGATGGGACCTTCGGAATTTGGATGAACAAATTCGAGAGGGGTTTTGGCGAAAGAAGGAAATATAGGGTTCCCTAAAGCTTTGAAAAGGGAGAAGAAATAGTGCGCCTCATTGCTGAGACTGAAATAGCTTTTGAAATCAAAGAATCTTTTGCAAAATGGTTCAGGTTTGACCCTTATCCTGAGTGGGGGACTCCATACGGAATTCGTTAATGAGAAAAACCGTGATGGGACAGGAAGAGATACTTTCTTCAGAGGTAACTCTTCTTGGAAATATAAACAACGCTAGGTTGCATCAAAATGGATATTGAATGTTTATTTTATTCTTGGAATAGCTAGAAAATTTTGCCAATAAGATAAAATCATAGTGAATTCAAACGCTTGGAGATATGCACGTACGTGCGAAAGATATTCTCTCTTTTACCTAGAGTATTTCCCCAAATGAGGTTAACTCCTCAGTTCTAAGAGTCAAATTCAAAATTTTAGCACTGATGATTTTCTTCAAGGAAGCTATCCATTTCCCTGATATGAGAATAAAAGAAATATTCTTAATTTCATAAAAGCAAGAAATGAAGAGATATTGATAAAAGAATTTTGCATGAGAAAAGATGACTTCTGGCAACTTTGGCAGTTTTGATATCTGGGCGTTTTCCCTACGATGATCTTTTTGCACTCTTTTTGAGTCATTGGGCTTTCTCGGGTTTTTTTCTCATCATCCTTCATTTGGATGTCCTGACTTTTTCTCTTTTTCAGGGAAGGGCACGTCACAAACTCCTTCATCTTGGAGATGCTTCGATCCTTCTTTTATCTCAGGGGTTCTATTGATCTCACTGGTTCAAAAGGTCTTTAGATGATAACAGAAATCAAATATCTTTTAGGGTTTGTTGGTAGGTTCATCACACTCGCCTTCATCTCGACGGTGATCTGAACTTTCCCTGGAAAGATCCGTCACAAACTCCGTCATCTTGGAGATGTTTCAAATCTTCTTTGGCCCCGGGGGTCTACTCGCTTAATTCGGCTTCATCTTGACGACAATTGAGAGATCCCTTTTGCAGATATTTGATTGCAACTTTTAAACGAAAATGAGGAGATATGGGTTAAGTGGATTCTTCTTATAGCTCAAGATATTTCCACTACCTGATTGCCAGAAAGTCATTTTAAAACATGCGCCATAGCCAAGATCAATATAAATTCACTTCTGGTTTTTCAATATCATTGAAGATTTCTTTCATTGATTATATCGAGGATATTTCTTACATCCTTTTGGTTGATCAACAGGAAAAGATTTGAATTTTGCCTCTTTTTCGCAAAGAGTTTCACCTTCTTGGAAGGAAATACAGGAGGTAATCTAAGGAAATTCTTTTTGTGTAGTAAGAATATTTAGAATCAACAAAATGTTTTTAGCAAATTGGCAAAATTTTCATGAATTCTTTGTGAAATAATCACTCAATATAGATTTTGATGAGACCTTGAGCTGTAATTTAAAGAAATGGCGTAAGAAATCAGACTTTAGAAAACTGGATTTGATGAAATACATGAGGTTTTGGAAATCCCGACCAGTTTATGAGAAACTGGATTTTTGATAATCTCGACCAGTGAAAACACTGGATTTCAAATCCCGACCAGTGAAAAATACTGGATTTCAAATCCCGACCAGTTATGAAAACTGGATTTCAAATCCCGACCAGTTATGACAACTGGATTTCAAATCCCGACCAGTGAAAAATACTGGATTTCAAATCCCGACCAGTTATGACAACTGGATTTCAAATCCCGACCAGTTATGAAAACTGGATTTTAAATCCCGACCAGTTATGAAAACTGGATTTCAAATCCCGACCAGTTATGAAAACTGGATTTCAAATCCCGACCAGTTATGACAACTGGATTTCAAATCCCGACCAGTGAAAAATACTGGATTTCAAATCCCGACCAGTTATGACAACTGGATTTCAAATCCCGACCAGTGAAAAATACTGGATTTTGAAAATGAAGGATTTAATCTGATGGTTTGAAAGTGATTGAATTTGGGAGATTATAACCCGAGGGTTGAGAAAATGATAAGATTTTGAGGATATTACAACCAGAGGTTGGGAAACTGATAGAATTTTAAAAGATTGAAGATCTTGAAGGTTTGAGAATGATAGAATTGAGGAGTCGCACCCTAAGGGTTTGATCTTTTGGAATACACGGCCAGCGAGAGCTGGATCTTTTGGAATACAGGACCAACGAGATGCTGGATCCTCTGAAAATACATGACCAGCGAGATGCTGGATCTTTTGGAAATACATGACCAGCGAGATGCTGGATCCTTTGGAAATACATGACCGGCAAAAGCTGGATCTTTTGAAAATACGTGAAGTTTTGGGAGATTTAAGTCAGAACTTGAATTTAGAAGGAGAAAGGTCTTTGGTCAGAAGACTGATTTTAGAAGGTTACCGGTGTGAGAACCGGATTTTCCAAATGAGCTCAATTTTGAGAAATAACCAGTGCGAGAGCTGGGTTTTGAAGATGAGCTAGATTTTCAAAATGAGTTTTTAAAAAATAATTCAGGATTTATCCCCTTATCCTGAACGAGGAAATAATAAAGAGAATACCTCATTGAAAGGAGGCATCAGGTTTATCCCTTAACCTGAAGGGGTATTTTGAAGATAAAAGTAGAGAAAATTTTTTAATAAGATTGGAAAATTTGTTAAAACTTGACATAAATGAGCATTAGCTTGATGTAAATCTGATCAAAGCAAAATGAATCAAATGAAAAGACAATAAAAATCACAGGATCAATTAAGAATTAACAAAATTTGAGGAGAAGAACTTTCGTCTAATCCTGCCTGCATATGATGGAAGAAGATGATTATGGAAAAATAAAATGCCCCAGTATCATGGAGAAGAATGTAAGAATTGATAGAAGATCATTATTTTTATTGAAATGGCTCTTTGAATAGTACAAAAGATTTTTGAATGAAAATTCTAAGTATAAAATTTCTTCAAATGCAGAGCATTGATGGGATCTGGCATCTCCACTTCATCTGCATTGATTAGACGATACGAATTGCGAGGCAAAGCTTCCTTAACCACATAAGGGCCTTCCCAATTGGGTGACCACTTGCCTTGTGGTCGATGCTTGAAATTTTCTCTCAATGACAGACTTGGCATAATGTCGAGCTATCCTCTGTCGATAAGCTTGAGCGTGCTCTGCTGCTTTGAGCCTCTTTTCATCCAGTAAATCTAGCTGCACCAATCTCTGCTGTTGATACTGATCAAGTGGCAATTCTATGAGAGAAGCGAATTTGAGAGCGGGCTTTTGGACATGGAGAGGCAATACTACTTCAGTTCCGTAAACAAGTTCTGAAGGAGTGGCATTGGTCGGAGTCCGAATGGTGGTCCGATATGCCCAAAGCGCGTCATGAATTTTCTCATGCCAATCTCGACCTGTCTTCACAGTCCTTTCCAAAATACGAATCAAGATTTTATTGGTGGCCTCTGCTTGGCCATTCCCTTGAGGATAATAAGGAGCTGAGAAGTGATGGCAAATCCTGAATTTAGAACAGAAGGTTTTCATCCTCTCATTTTTGAAATGGGTTCCATTATCTGAGACAATATCATGTGGAATGCCAAAGCGGCAAAGAATGTTCTTGTGAATGAAAGAAACCACATGGCGGCCTTCTACTGTGCGTAGAGTAACAGCTTCAACCCATTTCGTGAAATACTCTGTCGCAGCCAGGAAGTATTTGTGGCCGTTGGAAGCAGAAGGAGTAATCGGGCCGACGACGTCAAAAGCCCACATAGAAAACGGCCAAGGAGAAACAACTGATTGTAGATATGTGGCCGGAGCATGAATATAAGGCGCGTGTAATTGGCACTTGACGCATTTCTTCACAAATCTATGACAGTCTTGCTGCATGGTATTCCAATAGTACCCTGCTCGAACGATCTGCTTGACGAGAGTTTGATAGCCAGCATGACCACCACAAATCCCTTCATGTGCCTCTTGGATAACTTCCATAGCTTCTTCTTTGTCTAAGCACCTTGAATACTCAGAACTGAATCCACGGCGGTAGAGGACATTGGCGAGAATGAAATATCGGGTAGACATACGCTGGATTGCACGTTGCTCCCTTTTAGGCATTTCTGGTGGAAATTCACCAGACTCAATGAAATTCTTGATACTTTGATACCAAGGCTTCTCCTTCTGATTGACCTGGTTTACTTGCATAATTGAATCGAAAGCGGGTTGTTCGAGTCTGCCAACTTCGAAAGAGCGACATGACTCACCACCTTTGAATGATAAAATGGAGCCCAAACTGGCTAAGCCATCGGCTATCTGATTATGCTCTCTTCTGATGTGATTGAGCTGAAATTCTTCGAAGCTGTCAACAAGAGCTAAGACGATCTTCTGATATGGGATCAATTTGGGATCTTTCACTTGCCATTCAGTGTTAACTTGACTGACAACAAGTAGTGAGTCGCCAAAGGCGTGCACTCTCTTGACATTGAAACATTGCAGAATTTTGAGGCCTTGTATTAAAGCTTCATACTCGGCCATATTATGAGTGCATTGGAAACCAAGCTTAAGAGAATAAGGGATCATTTCTTTTTCTGGAGTGATTAACAAGACTCCAATCCCGATGCCAGACATGTTTTTAGAGCCATCGAAGAGCAAGTTCCAAACTGGGGGCTGTTGGACATTACAGATGTGCTCGTCAGGAAAATCATCCTCTGTTTTAATTTCTTCTGTCAGAGGGAAATCTGCCAACTGATCTGCGATCGCTTGGCCCTTAATCGACTTTTGAGAAACATACTCTAAGTCATATTGCATCAACAGGACTTGCCACTTTGCGATTCGTCCAGTGAGAAAAGGTTGTTCAAGAATGTATCTGAGCGGATTGAGCTTTGAAAGAAACTTAATTTCAGAAGCCAACAAGTAATGTCTCAATTTCTGGCACATCCAGACCAGAGCTAGACAAGTCTTCTCCATCTGAGAATACTTCTTTTCATAATCAATGAATGTTTTGCTCACGTAGTAGATGGCGTGCTCTATCAAACTGCCTTCTTCATACTGAGCGAGGAATCCACCACAGGCATTTTGATTGACTGAAATATATAGCAAGAGAGGCTTTCCCAGCTTAGGCGGCTTTAAAACTGGTGGATTAAGGAGATACTGCTTGATGCGCTCGAACGAGAGCTGACATTCTGATCCCCATTCAAATTTAACTCCTTTTCTCAGCAAGTGGTTAAAAGGCTCACATCTCATAGCCAAATTGGAGATGAACCTGCGAATAGACTGAATACGCCCTTGAAGGCTTCGCAGTTCTCTCAGATTAGTTGGAGGCGGCATGTCAATAATGGCTTTTGCTTTAGCCGGATCCACCTCGATCCCTTTCTTGCTGATAATAAAGCCGAGTAGTTTGCCGGACTCTACTCCAAAAACACATTTCTGAGGGTTAAGCCTCAATTTGTAAAGAATAAGTCTTTCAAAAACTTGACTAAGAGCATCGAGGTGATCCTCTTCTTCTTTAGACTTAACCAAAATGTCATCCACATACGCATCCATATTCTTGTGCATTTGATCGTGGAAAATAACGGCCATTGCCCTTTGATAAGTCGCC
The DNA here is from genome assembly GCF_984573655.1 of Nuphar pumila. Taxonomy (NCBI): domain Eukaryota; kingdom Viridiplantae; phylum Streptophyta; class Magnoliopsida; order Nymphaeales; family Nymphaeaceae; genus Nuphar; species Nuphar pumila. The sequence continues at coordinate 66,466,086 of NC_143259.1, read as the reverse complement.
CCGGCATTTTTGAGTCCGAATGGCATGACTGTATAGCAAAAAGTTCCCCATGGGGTAGTAAATGAAGTCTTCGACTGATCACGTACGGCCAGCTTGATCTGATTATAACCTGAATATCCGTCCATGAAGGAAAACATGGCATGACCTGCTGTGCTATCGATCAACAGGTCAATATTAGGAAGTGGATAATCATCTTTCGGGGTGGCTTTATTTAGATCCCTGAAATCGATGCAAATCCGAACTTTTCCGTTCTTTTTAGGGACTGCTACGATATTTGCCAACCAATCTGGGTAATCAATGGCCCGGATGAAGCCTGCTTTTAATAAATCTTCAAGTCCTTCCTTAACTTGTTGCTCAATTCGAGGGTCTAATTTTCTCAATTTCTGCCTGATTGGTCTGGCTTCTGGTTTCAACTTGAGTCGATGCTCAACCAGCTTGATATCCAACCCTGGCATATCTTCGTAAGTCCAGGCGAATACTTCTTGATGCTTTTTGAGGAATTTGATGAGTCTAGCTTTTTCAACTTCGCTTAGACTCGTCCCAATTTTGAGAATCTTCGGATCATCTTCTGACCCAATGTTGATATCCTCGGTTGGATCTTGAACCAAAGATGAGGGTTCATCCTGCTTCTGAATGTGAGCAAATTCTGGCAAACCCTGGATAGTGGAATCAAATTCAGCTGGCTCTTCAGTTTGTTCCGCTGTCTGACTGACCTCTGCTCTGTTTTTCATCTCAGGAAACCTTGCCAATTTTAGATACTTGGGATTGATAACAAATCTTGTCATTGATTCAGGAGTTAATGGTCCTGAAAATGTAAGAAAGGTTTTTATTTAAGAGAAAGTACGAGCCAAATCAAACTTTTGTGTAAGTAAAGAACAAGGATATAGACAAAATATAAGAAGAAATGATAGATGCTCAAAAATGTGAGAAAAAAGTTGATCTTTCATTGATTGGAAATGAAGTATTTACAAGACATTGACAAAAGATGGGATCGCGTTGTCCCTACAAGATTTAACAAAGGATAAGAAAAGAAAGCAGGAAAACTAAGGCATCATCTTCATTTGTTTCCTTTGACAAAAACGGTCTTTTTGCTGGAATCCTGGCCGGTGAACCCCAACCCTGAACTGTCTGCGTGCCGAACTGGAATGATGGGCTCTATCATGCCGTCTTCATCTTTTCCCATGCCTCGGAATGGCTGGTATCCATGTTTTATCAGCAAATCAAATCCCTTTCTGGCTTTGGAGAACTGAGGAAATAAGGGATGATCTTTGAAGGAGGTGTAATTGATGCGTCCTCCTAGCTTGAAGAAACAAGGTCCCTGCCATTGGACTGTGGCTGCGACATTTTCTTCTTCCATGACATCTTTTAGCTTCAGCATCTCTAGACTGTCACTGAGATTGATCTCATCCGCTTCTCGGATGCTTGGAATATCAGCTGTGAATGTCGGACGAGGAATCATAGGCTGTGGCAGCCTCTCTTCAGGATCTTCACCCAAAATGGTGGTGATCATTCCACCTTTAGACCACTTGATGCACTGGTGGAGAGTTGATGGAACGGCATTGGCATTGTGGATCCATGTTCGTCCCAACAGAAGATTGTAAGTCGGTGGTACATTGACGACATGGAACAACACAGTATGCACTGAGTAGTTGATGAAGATTTCCAAAAAGACTTTGCCTTTGGCAGTTTGCCCATGATTATCAAAGCCGTAGATGGTGATGGGATCAGGCACATATTCTTCTTCTTTTAATCCCAATGCTTTCGCTGTCATTTCTGGGCAAATATTCAGACTGCTGCCCCCATCGACAAGAACATGTGGGACGGTCATGCCCCTGGTCCTGACCACTATATACAATGCATTGTTGTGGAATGAATGAGGCTTAGGCAAGTCCTCATCTGAAAAGGTAATAGGCGCGTTAGTCATTGCTTGGTTTACTATCTGCGCCATGTCTTCGGGCGTGGTGCCCGGCTTTACTTTGATCTTTCTTAATAGATCATCTAGTTTTTCTTTATGCTGGGGAGAGTCGTGAGTCAATTCGAAAATGGAGATGTTGGAGAGCGCTGTGATGGGCTTCTGAAGGCTTTTGGCCCGTTCTTTTGCTGCTTCCGAGGTTTCTGCTTCCTCTATGCAGGCTTCCCTTTTCACAAATCTTTTTGGAAAAACTTGGATCTTTCCACTCTCAACTGACATGTTTCTAATATTTAAAAATGAGAGGATATCCCCTCTCTGAAATGCAGGTTGATTCTGATGTAGAACCATCACCTGATGCTGCAAACTTATTTCTTCGCTGGAGCAAGGATGTATGTGACCCTGCGGGAGAAAAGAACCTTCTGAAATGGTTGACACTGAATGTTTTGGGAATGGGGCAGACAGAATGTCCATTTTGCCCTCTTCTTCATCCTCGATGAGGATGCTTTTATCAATACAATCCTGAATCAGATGCTTCAGGACGAAGCAATACTCAGTGTCGTGGCCCATCGCCCTGTGGAATTTGCAGTATTGTTCCTTAAATCTTCCCATGAGCACCGGTGGATCTGCCACCTTGGGAAGTTTTACCATCCCGTGAGACAGCAAATACTCCAAAATTTTCTCCAGTGGCTGGTCGAGGGGAGTAAACTTCCGATCCCTGCTCCAGTTTATATGTTTAGGTTTTTCTTGAAGGTCCTCCTTTTGTTGAGGACCGGTCGGGAGAGGCTTATCATTGTTCTTGAAGAATTCCCCTTTCCTTCCTCTTTTCTGCTCGGGCTTTGTGGCACTGCCACTGCCCTGTTTACTGCTACTGCCTCGATCATCCCCTGGAACCTCGGCGGAGTAGGTGAAGTGTGCCTTCTTCTTTGGGTCTTGTACATTTTTGGCTAAGGCGACACCTTCATACATCCCGTTCTCTACTCCCATCTCGAGCCATTCTGCTCGCTCCGTCAGTTCAATAAACGATTTGGAGGGATATGGGAAGAGGAGGCTTTTTAGGGGCTGGGAGAAGTTGTTGAGAATGACTTGGAGAGCATGCTCCTCGGAAATAGGATTTCTCATTTTGTTGCAAAGGCTTCTCCATTTGTGAATGAAATCCCTAGCCTTTTCATTGGGCTCCTGCTTCAAGCTGCACAGGTGGTTTAGGGTGGGCAGAGCTTCCGTGTTGAATAGGAAGCGTTCCACAAACATATTAACGACTTTGTCAAAATCCCTTAACTCGATGGGATTGACATGCTCGGCATACCATTTGGCGGCTATTCCCTCCAAACTGCGGGGAAAACAGAGGAAGAGGGCACGGTTGTCTTCGCTGAACCGGGCGCATTCTGCGAAGAACATGGCAAGGTGGGCCTTGGGGTCTCCGGATCCATCGAATTTAATGAATTTTCGGGGGAGATTCTCCAAATTGATGTCCCCCTCTAAACCGAGGTAGAAATCCTGCCTGGTATATGACCTTTTTCCTTTGTCCCGGACTTGCAGGTCTTTGACGATTTTTGTCAATGCCTGGATCGAGTCTTCTGCGGGGGCCCCATACTTGGGCTTGTTCACTGACACTGGCTCCTCTACCGGCCTCTTGGACTGCCGCAGATGTTTCGGGATGTAAATCAACTGCTCTTCTTCAGAATTTTCTTCCGCTGACTCAGAATCATCAGAGGTACTGTCACGCTGTACCTTTTGCTTGCTGATCTTGACGGGCTTTTTCATGGGCTTCTTCTTAGCTTTGGTCTTAGAAGCCGCCTTCTTTGGAGCCGCCTTAGCCTGCTCGGCCATCATTTTAGTCATCATTTTCTGAAAAATCCGGTACATGGCCGGATCAACATCGCTTTCATCTCCGGAGTCATGCTTCTTGGTCAATCTAGGAGAATTCATCTCCTCTGACTCGTTGTCACTGTGTTGTTGAGCAGCCCTCTTGTCAGCCCTTGTCTGAACCATTTTTCAGATGCTTAAGCTTCCCTGCAGAATATGGGAATGGTTAGAGTATGGAGAAGCTTTTTGAAAATCATAATTTCTTCGAGAGAAAGCAAGAAATGAGGGGATTTGGTAGACAATTTCAAGAGATTATCCCATTACCCGGGATTGGGTCATCACACGATTTGTGATTATTGTGTTACCATTTGATGATAACAGAGAAATGTGCCTTGTTACCTAGGCGAGGTCGTCAACCATGATAAGATTTGAAGAAATGCGGAAGGAATATCCCTTTTACCTGGGATTAGGTCGTCACTCAAGTTTTTGTGACTTTTATTTGTGCTACAAACAAAATACAGAAAATAACATTTTTGGCCAAAAACTAAAATTTTATTGATATTTGTAACTTTCAAGGACAAAGAGAGGGTGGGCAGACAGTTTGCCACCACTCTTGATATTCAGATGATACATTTGGCCCAGGAAATATAGACAGAGAAATAAAGGAGTTCCAGGTATATTTTGCGACATGATATGCCCCAGACCACTGATCTGACTGCAAGTTGAATTCTGACACATTGCCTGTCGGGAAACGGGTGTTGGCACGGACCTGCCGCTGTGAAAACTGCCTCAGACATCGTTCCGGCTGATAATCGACACAAAAGAAAGGGCCCATCAACTTGTAGCGCTTGTCACGAGCATAAGTGTATCGAGGAATAGTCTCTCTTCTGTCAAAGAAATCCCAGGTGATCTCCTCCTGATGCAGCTTCTCGATCAGAGCTCGGCATTGGATGACCGTCTTCGACTGCTTACTGTTGAACCTGAAAGAATTGGCCTTCGAGGGAACGTGGCGTAGGAACCACGACTGCAAGGCATAAGTGCATCCTTCTACCAGAATGGTCTCCCCAAGAGCGAATCGAGCCAAACCTCTGTAAAGGAAGGCTAATGCGGCCATGGAGACTGAGAGCTGACGGGTCTGCTTGCTTCCCCATCTTCGAAAGAGCTGAGCAACTCTGATGTCTATAAAATTCTGACCATCTTGGAAGAAGGCTAACCCTACTGTGCACAGGATCATGGCATGCTGAATTCTGTCCTTCGCTGCTCGAGACAGAGTGTCAACCTCTTTGTAGGCTCCGTATTTTTGATATAGCTCGAACAGGTCGATGAACTGATTTCCACCGATCTCAGTGAGAGGCCAAGATCTGCTCCCTGTTGCTCTGGCCAAGGCTTCTCGAACATCCACCCCTTTGATGTTGATCAAAAACTGCTGCTCGACAGGATCATCTGGCTGACCGGCTGGTTCGGGCAATCCCATAATATCATTGAATTCGTCCATCAGCAGAGTCATCTCTCCCCAGAGAAACCAGAAGGTGCAGGTACGTGGATTCCATCGTTCTGCCATGGCCTGAATCAGCGCTCCATTGATGACTCGCTTGCCTACCGCTGATGCCATCTCCAACCGCAGTCATCCAAGTGGTCTGGGAACATACGTGAGAAGGTGGCGAACCAAGAATAATACCACCGTGGGAAGAAAGTACGAGACTGGATGACCCGCAGATCTGGGGTTCCATCGCTTATTTGATAGAAGACATGATCCCAAGGAAAGAGAGTATCGGGAGATTCAGATGCCATCGGAGTGATACTGAGGCAAAAAGAGGAAGCGAGTCAGATAGAATGCAGGACTTACGGATAGACTTTTTAAAAAATCAAACCTGGAAATTTTGAAAGATTGAGGGGATTTTTAAAAGAGTTTTCCAGGGTTTTGAAGAAAATTTGACCTAAAAAGAGGAAAAAGAAGATGTAGGTAGATAGAAAATATACACCTGGGGTTTTTGAAAATAAAGGTAAGTTTTGAATGATACACCCAGGGTTTTTTGAAAAAGGTTTGATACATATATGAGAAAAATAAGAGAAATATCACACAACCAAAGCTGCACAAACAAGGATGCGCATACAGCACTCCCTAAAGGCTGACTCTAAATGCAATATTTGAAAATGGCTTGTAGGACCTTAATCCTAACTCTAGGGTTCAAATTATCTGATTCCGATCAAGATACACCGATATACCCAAGCCGAAGCTCGAAGTACGTGGCATAGAAATATTTCTCCGGTTCTAAGGTAATGGCTTCCCAACATCCTTGAGCACCTACCTATATACCTCGGACTATGACCCTTAGGTACATGGTAGGGGGGCGCGAACCCAAATAGGTGGTCCAGTTGTGAGGCTCTCTCCCGAACTATGGTTCAGTGAGACAGCCCAGCAACGTGAAGACCGGGACAATATAGGTAAGGGATGTTTTTGAAAACATGTTCAACATGCAAAAGTCAGATGGCTCTAATGCAAGTCCTAAAGAGATAGATCTAAATGAAAGGAAGCATACACTTGCATACATTGTTTACATTCAATCCCTAAAATTGAGGAGAGTTGTATTCAAGACCTAAGTCTAATGTGAGCATGGAATAATCTCCTCAATATGGTCCTACCAAACCATACTTAAATCCTATATGCAATGATGTCAGCTTTAGGACAGAGTCTAGGCTTCTAAGGTTTGCATGAAAATGTAGCTGACATATGTAGAATAAAGACTTAGATAATATCAAAGCAAAAGAAAAGGCATAATTCGACCGGACGGAGACGAGACCCATCACGGTCGCCAAAACTGTGATCATCGCAAAATTTTTCCTCTCGTAATATTCTCTCTCTTCCTTCTCTTTTCCTTTCTAATCCCTTATTTTCCTCCTTTTTGAAGGGAGAAAGATAAAAGATGGAAAGAAAGAGAGAAGAAAAAAGAAAGAAGAGAAGAGAAGAGGAACTCTTTTGCGGGTTTCACTTGACCTTAATTTTAAAAATATTTGAAATAACTCGCCTCCGTTTTTTAAATATTTGCGGGAAAACTAGGAGACGGGATCCGCTCGTCGGTACGAGGTTCGACCGTTCCTGGCGCCTTTACCAGGGGTAACCGAACCAAGGGTCGAATTAATGCCTTTTGCTTTGCTAAGAAATTATCTAAGTATTTATCCTAAGTCTAAAATGCACAATGAATCATGCTTGTGCAAATGCAAAGATGTATGCTCTTTTTGAAAATGTTTTGAAGAAATCCCAAGTGAATTCGATAAAGTGAAGAAATGTTTTCTAACTTAGAACTTAAGATTAAAGTTCTAAGTTTTTAGAATAATCAGGAGCTTGGGAAAATAAATCTGGAATTTGGAAATTGATCTTGAAGTCTTGAAATAAAAAGAGAATGAAGGAAATTTTCAAAGTCATAAATGGACTTTGAATTTAGAAGTTTGAACTTGGATGAATATTTGGAATGGAATTGAATTCCACTTTTGAAGTTTTGATTTTTAGAAGGAAATGTGGGAAATCTAAAGGAATTGAGGAATGGGATTTGTAACAGTTGGAATTTCAAGATGAAATTCGAATCCAAGTTCTGGATTCTGAATAGAGTTTTGAGTTGATTTTTGGATTTAGGATCCGAAATAGGAACTTGGTTTGAATGAAATGGAATTGGCTTTAAGAATTGGAATTTAAAGTGGAATTTGGATTTTGGAATTTTGAATGGAATCAGATTCAAGATTTGGAATGGAATTGGGACATGAAGTTGGAGATCCAAGATAGGGTTGGGCCCTGGATCCTAAGAGGGAATTGGATCTGAAGTCTGAGATCCAAAGTAGAATTGGATTCTGGATCCTAGAATGGATTTGGATCTAAAGTCCGAGATCCGAGGTGAATTGGGTTCTGGATCCTAGAATGGATTTGGATCTAAAGTCTGAAATCCAAAGTAGAGTTGGATTCTGGATCCTAAGAATTGGAATTTGAATCTGAGATCCAAAGTAGAGTTGGATTCTGGGTCCTAAACAGAATGGGATCCAAGCTTTGGAATCCAAGATGGATTTAGGTTCTGGATCCTAAAATGGAGTGGATCTGAAGTCTGAGATCCAAATGTAGAATTGGGTTCTGGATCCTAGAATGGATTTGGATCTGAAACTGAGACCCAAAATAGGGTGAGGATCTGGATCCTAAGAGAAATTTGGATCTATGATTGAAGATCAAAGTGGAATAAGGATTTTGGATCCTAAGAGAAATTTGGATCTATGATTGGAGATCCAAAAAGTGTAATAAGAATTTGGATAGAATTTGGATTTGTGATGGGAGATCCAAAATGGGATAAGGATTTTATGCTTGGAAATCTGGATCCAAGTTGAGATTAGGATTTGATTTTGGATTTGGTTTATGAAAAGTCCAAATAGGACCTTTAAAGACGGATATGGGTTTTAGAAACCCAAATTTAAACTTGAGATTTGAATCCAAACCTTGATTGAAGATAAGGGGATGAACTTCGATTTTGAAATCAGAAGGTAACTTCAAAGTTGAATTGAACTTTGAAATTGAATTTTTGAATTGATTTTGGAAATTTGAAGTTTGAATATAAAATGATTTTGGAATTTCAAAGTCAAATTGGACTTTGAAATTGAAATTTTGAATCTTGAAATGATATAGAATTTGGATAAGAAGAAGAATCACTTGGAATTTTGAAAAGGAAATTTTGAAAATATGATGTAATTCTATCCTATATGATGAATGAATTTGAATAAGTTGAAATTAGGTTTGAAAAATCATATTACATTCTTTAAATGAATTTAAATAAGACTAATGATATAATACACCCCTGACTATGGTCATTGAGTGTATTATATAATAGTCATATCTAAATTCAAATGAAGGATAAAATATCTTTTTGGTGCTGTTATAGAATTTAAAATGAAATTAACCCTCAATATACCCTGACTATGGCCATTGGTATATATTTTGGGTTAATTTTAAGTTAAATTCTGATAAAAGAATAAAATATTTAAGGAAAATATGATGAATTTTGAAAATGGATCCAGTGTGGATCTAATGTTATTTTGTAAAAGATAAAAATGCTAAGTTTTGTTTACACCCCGACTATGGCCGTTGATGTAAATCATCAACTTAGAATTAATTCACCTCTTACGAAATGGTGCACGTGCCATTCGTGTTTCACCATTGTGAGCATTTTGAGAAATAAAGAAAAAAAATGTATGAAAACAAATAATTCATGATATTTCATAATGCTCATTCATTCTACCTAAAGCAGGAAATGTAAATTTTCATTAAGATCTAGCTATTACAACAGGCAGGATCAAGTTTACAACCCCAAATAATGATATCTTCCATATTTCCTGCAAGACAACCGGGTTAGTAAAAAGAAAAAGAAAATCATATATATATGGAAATCAATAGTGAAAAGTCCCATATATTAAGATAAAAAGGATAGAAAGAGATATATACATCTATGTATAGATATGAGAGTTTATATACACACATATGTCCGAGTATGACATGTGTTCAAGGTAGATGAGTGAAGCCAAAAAAAAAAAAGTGTTGGAAATGAAATGGGTTTTTAATAGTCAACACTTTTGGGGAGGACTATGAAGGACAAATGCTAATATGATAAAATGCAATACTAAATGCCACTGTGAATGTACTACTGATGATGGGGTAAAAAAAACTGAAGTATGAGGAGTGAAGATGTATATGACTAAAGTGCAGGATGGAGTGTTGGGAGGTATTGAAAAGGGGATAAGGATGCAGGTACAGGGGGAGTGCTAAAAAAAAATGCAGGAAGTCAGCTGAATGTGGACTAAGCGGGTAAGGCTGATGTGAAGACAGTCAACACAACCATTAGAGGGTGATATGAACTGATGGGGATGACAAACGGCTGCAGGTGGTGGTCTGTTGGCTATAGGTGATTGTGAATGACATCACAGAAGTTGTAACATTGTTATTACAGTAGAGGCACAAGAGATAAAAGGAAAGAAAAATGGAAATATTATGTTACAACATATTCAAATAGATGGGTAGGGATGCAGCTGCTATATACAAAGGAAAATGACAGTGCAACAAGAACTAGAGCAGTGGAATGTAGATATGTGTTGCATTAGTGTACCACAGGTAGGTAGTGTTGGAAGTGGCTGATGAGATGAAGTAGGTGCTGGATAGGGTGTTGTGGTGAGTGATGATGGTGCAGAAAGCTTATATTGTATACAAGGTGAACAGTGGAAACGTGAAAGTGTATGTGTAACAAGGGTAAGTGGTGTGAAGAAATGTGAAGGATTTAACAAGTGGCTGTGCAAAAGGTGCAACTGTAGGGTGCCGCGGGGGATATGGTCGACTGAAGGAAATACGCCGATACTGCCACAAGTGAGTGAATGGGTATAATTGGTGCTACTGGGGTAATCTAGCAACTGGATAGTGAGATGTTAATGAGGCAATATACAGGCCATTGTGAGGGGAATGAAGATGATGGTAAAGATGTATACGATGTGAGTGAAACAGGGGAATGAGTGGCATTAGGTAGATATGAATGTTGCAACAGGGATATTTGCAGGTGAGTAGGAGCTGGAAGTGGAAGCTAAATGAGGCTGCAGGTGAGGGTAGAGTAATGCAACGAGGTGACAGATGAAAGAAACACAGTGTATAGATATTGCAGACATCGATAAATGTTGTACATGTGAACCACAAAACACATGAATTTGGTGAATCTTTGAGGACCCTGAGTGGATACTCTACTTAGTAGGTCATACCAGAGCTCCATCACTCAAGAAACTTCATTGCTTTAGACTCCAATATGCTTCTGTTAATGGATGGTCGCAAGTTAGTAATCATGTTCTAACCTTGCGTTCTGCTTTGTAATTTCTGCTGATGGATCTACATGTTGACATATCAACAAATATAACGCCAAGGCGTCACTTCCACCATGGTCATCAGCTTATAGCATGATAAAAATACACTTGATCAAAGCAATAAGAATTAAGCTCCAAAGGATAAGACTTAGGATTCCCAATACATCCTTCTCTCCAGGACTTAGGAGAATGACAAAGTTGATTAAGTATAACAAAAATCGGCAAATAATATGACGATACATAGCAGACGATTCATATAAACCAAAGAAAGTTCATAACCCTAGAGATATTGAATAAATATCTGCAGGTAAGATTAACACAACACTGCCATGGACCCTGTCAAGAGTGACGCTCAACCATAACCTGAATAATTGATGCTAGTGATGTTTACCGTGCATTTGGTAGCATTTGAAAATGCCATTTACTGACTACTGTCCACGCATGTATTCCAAAATGCATAATAGATATATGTAAGAGGTACCAAATGAAAAATGTAGAAATTGCACACTGAAGAGGTTAGAGATGAATTATAACTAAAATGTAAATGAATCAGATTTTGGCTTAATGGATGCGCCTACTGTAAGTCTGCCTGCTGGGAAGGTGCTATATGCACAAATGCATATGGAACATTTTACTAATGCTACTGTAGAAGGGAATGCCGATGATGCAGGATCCATCTGAATGAAATGAATGAACCACGACAAATGGGTGCCCAAATGCCTAAACATTGATCCAAAGCATACTTCTGCAAGCCTTCTTTGATGGCCAACTTGTATAGATCTTGATCATTGACAATTCTAGAACGCCAACCTACCAGTTACCCTTTGTCCAATGCTTCATATGATAGGAGTGGATGTAAATGTGGGATGGCTCAGGGACAAAGGTAGTGTATACAGAAGGTCGGTGATTCTAGATTTTTAGCAGGTTTGCTTTGAGGTGAATCATGGAATGACTTCCAACCTTCATCGAATCTTGGATCAACACAAAAAAAAAGGATTGCAGCAGCATACATAGAGTTTAGGCATATGAATAACAACTAGTGCAGAGGGTTTTATATCAAGCAAACTTAAAAAAAAAAAAAAATAGAAAAAAAATAAAGATAAAAATAAGAAGAACAAACAAACCAGTGAGCAAGGTAACTATTATCTCAGGAAAATTATAAAATCAAATGACGACTTCTGAAAAATGAATTTGATCTGATGCTAGATCAGATCAGAAATCATTATGGAAGTCGTTCCAAATATAAAACATGGGCGAAATTGGATAAACAAGTCTGTTGATGGAACAGATCAGTGGCGGCGAGACCAAAAGAGAGATATTAGATGATACAGACATTACATAAGCAATAAATGAAATGGAAGTATCGTGAATGCAAACATATGATGCAAATGAGATGCAGATGAACTACATGATCGAATGGCGCAGATTTAATGGTCTATGATGCAGAATATTCATATAATGATTGAAGGTAAAGGGATGGTATGCTAACTACCTCATTGAGATGGAGATTAACGCATAATGGACAGGGTTTTATGCAATATGATGATGAACAGGAAGCAAAAAGGGATATTATACAAATTTTAACAAGGGAATATCGAATGAGGATTACATAGACCAAAGAAACTACCAATAAAATAGAGAAAGGAAAGAAAACAAAGGGGAGTGTTGGAATGGGATCATTCCATTAATGTTGCACAAAGGCAGATCGGTTTGCTATAGGCAAATCCATGCTACCATGGTGCTTCAATGGGGGTTAAAAAGCAGGAAAGATAGGAAGGAAATCGGGGGAAAACTAAAGGGACAGGTACTTACCGACGCGATTTGCAGAAATCCTGAAAGAGGGAGTTGATACTTCGGTGGAAACAGAGGGGAAGCTCGCCAAGTTTCTCTTGCTTGCAGCAACTGGGAAAGGAAGAGCAGATGATGCTCACAGGCAATGGAAAGGTCGAAGATGGATTTATGGAGAAATTCTGATGCCTCTTAGGAAGAAGAACCAGTGGATGCTTGTTACTTCCAAGAAGACGGATGGAAAAGGGAATTTTCTCACCGATGAAGTTGCTCTTCTTTACCTTCCTCTTCATGCCTCTCTTAAAGAAGGAGAGGAAGCTTCAGGAACCCGTTTGTTGAAGATGAATGGGCGTGAAGAGGGTAGTTCGTTTTGAGATCAATGATGGAGAAGGGAGTGCGGGAGAGAGTTCGTTGTAACTCTTTCCTATTTCAAAAAGGTGGTTCCCTTTACAAGAATTTTCTGAAAGATGGTTTAAGGAATGAGGTTTTTTGGTAAAAATGCCTCAAAAGCTTGAAAATCTTCCGTTTTCTTTGTAGCTTTTCTCAATTTTTGGTTTTTATGTTATTTTTCTATATTTTTTTTTTGTATTTTTGGAATAAAATCCTAAAGCTTTACGAGAAATCAAATATTTAAAAATAATTTTTTTTTGTATTTTTGTGAAATATTTACAAAAGGGAATTTTTCAAAGCTATTTTGAGAAAATTTCTTCAGAAAATAGATTTGTGTCCGAATTTTTGATAAATATTCGAGGATTACAACCTCGAACTGAGAAATATAGGGCCAAGGATCCAACAGAGTGTCCGATGAGCCGCCTGAGCCTTTGAAAATTATTTTTTGGTATTTTGTGATTTTATTTTGGAGATCGGACAACGGGGCTCAGATTTGGATTTAAAATACTGAGTTCAGACCCGGAGCTGAATTTGAATATATCAATGTGTAATTTAATCCAGAAACCTTGAAGAAAGACTGAAATTTAGCTTTTAAATCACTTTGATCTTTTCAGAAAATAGAGTCAGGAGCAAAAAGGTCATTTTGTAAATCTTTGAAAAATTTGGGGTGTTCACAGGTACCACGAGACAAGCCACAAGAGAAGGAAAATGAAACGAAAACAAGGAAAAATGCAAGGAAATACAAAAATGGTTTCATGCTACCCCACACCTACAAATACTTAAAGGGAAAAACGATAAGTAAAACTCAAAAAAAAAAAAAAAGGAAAGACATGAGGGCTTGCTACACGAAAATCACCAATATGTAAGTGTGAAAGTGGTAGCTCACCTTCGGTGCGTGCCAAAACGGAAGAGAGGGAGAGAGAGAGGGTCTCCAAGAGAAATCACCCAAAAAACTGGTTCTCTCTCTATCTCTCTTCTCAAAAATTTTATATGCTAGGATTTTTAACTGAGTGGCTAGAATTAACCTAGAGAAGATGGAGGGCTGGGGTGATTCACGCCTCCCATAACCGCCCACTCCACCATACATTTTCTTCTTTTCAAAAACTTCAAAAAGATTTTAAAAAATGCCATCCCTTGAGGTTTTAAAAGACATTTAAAACTTGAAAAATTTACAAGGAGAGCCCCAAGGCTGCCGCCCCTTTCCAACCACTGGAAGTGCGCCATTTTGGCTACACTTGAGTTCTTTCAAGAATGCCATGGACTGCCGCCCACTTGGCCAACCCATGGCTAACATTCAAAAGGAAGATGGAGTTTTACCTCCATGCCACTACCCAGACTGATCAACCCCCTTGACCAGATGGTCCTCATGGCCACAACCGTCCCACTTGAGGGTCAACCAAGGGTTTGGGTCACCCCGTAGTCAAACCTAGCTCAAAAAGGATAAAATAAAAAAATATAATTCCTTTTTAATTCTTTACATAATAATAAATAAAAAGATAAAATATCACCATATATTTTCATTCTTAATATATCAATTACAAATAAATCCTCAAAGCTTATGTCAAGAAAATTTCATCTCTCATGAAATTTGCTCTTGTTTTGACCCATATTCTATCGATATACATTTTCCAGTAATTTACATGAAATAATGAGGTTTTTTCCTTATTTGGGTCCCAAATTCGGGGATAAACTAAATATATATTATGAATTTAACTTAGGATTCTCAGAAATTAATGCATTATAGATTGCCTTCAATCATTGCCGTATATTTTACTTACGCGATTTAGGGTCTTGTATATCCATACTTATATATATATACATATATATATATGTATGTATAATGCATAACTATACGTGAAAATCTCCTAATTAATACAAGATATTTACCATCACTGAATCACATCATACATTGCATTTTCTCAGAAAATTTTCGGGTCTTACATTCTACCCTCCTTAAAAAGGATTTTGTCCGCGAAATCACAAACATCGAACAACGACAAAATGGTCAGATCTCCTTTGACGGTGCCTAAACGGAAACAACTAAGTCTCTAGTAGATTTCCTCAGACAAAACTTGGCAATATGCCCCGGTTGTCCACACTTGAAACATTTACCATCATAAAGAGGGCAAACTTCGAAAGGATGATCTTTGTCGCATCGTCGACACTTTCGTTGGACATTGGGTTGTTGGGATTGCCTTTGCTGGCGGTTCTGATGTCCTTTTTGACGCGCTTTCGCTTTTTAGTAGGTGGCGAGGACTCCTTCCTACTGGGATTCTTCTCACTGGTATGCATATGCATCATAATCGAAGATCCAGTTCCATTCCACTAATTCTTTTGCTCCTCGATCCCGTCTTGTTGCAATAGAGTAGCTACCTTAATAGCCTCTTCGAGCACCTTTGGCCCGCTAGTGAACACATTGGTTCTTAGAGTAGGCCTCAAACCACGAGCGAACTTCTTTGCTCGTTCCTTTTCCGTGACATAAACATTTGAACAATATCGCTTCAAACAATGAAACTTAGTAATATAATCAGACCGGGTCGTCGTCCTCTGTTGCAGGTCTAGGAATTCCTGCATCTTCTTACTTCGTTCATGCTTGAAAAAATATGCAGAGTTAAAAACCTCTACAAATTCATCTCACGTAACATTCCTCTTTTTGAATTTAACCACAAAGATCATGTCCCACCACTTCTCAGCATGGTCTTTCAAATGATAGATACCAAAGTTCACTTTCTGCTCCAAAGGAACATTCAAAACATGAAAAATATGTTCTATCTCACGTATCCACGACTCCGTAGCCTCAGGGGTCTGTCTTACCCTCAAAAGCAGAAGGATCCAATTCCATGAAATGCTTATAGGTAACCGTACTTATGTTCTGCCCACCTTGGGCTACATGTTGAAGGTTCACACCTATCTGTTGCATTGCAACCACTTGTTGTTGCATAACCTCTGCAAGGTTGCTCACAATGCCCATGATATCGTCGCACCTGGCCTCACATGCCATCTATCAGAACAAGAAGACATAATGATTAATCGATAGATCTGACAACTAAGCTCGATAAATAATGATCGCAACAATCTTATAAAAGCCAACGAGCACACTACACACAATTCAGGCAAATGCCACATCGCAACTCAGTTATGTAGCAACACAATCTACAAACATGCTCTTCGAACAACCTCCAGCGACACCACACAAGGCCGCTATCACTAGAAAATCACCATTCTAGATGACTATTGTTAGAGAATCACCACTCTAGCTCACCATACGGAGAGTCACCACTCCGACAACAAAATAAAGATCCACCGCTTGAAAGACATCATTAGAGAATCATCACCCTAACGACATTGTTGAAGAATCACCACTTCAACAACATCATTAGGGAATCACCACCTCAATGGCATTGTTAGAGAATCACCACTCTAACGACATTGCTGAAGAATCACCACTCCAACAACCTTCATTAGAGAATCACCACTCTAATGGCATCGTTAGGGAATCACCACCCTAGCGGCATCGTCAGAGAGTCACCACTCTAATGGCATTGCTGGAGAATCACCAGTCCAACAACCTTCATTAGAGAATCACCACTCTAATGACATCGTTAGGGAATCACTACCCTATCAGCATCGTCAGAGAGTCACCACTCTAATGACATTGCTGGAGAATCACCATGCCAACAACCTTCATTAGAGAATCACCACTCTAATGGTATCGTTAGGGAATCACCACCCTAGCGATATCGTCAGAGAGTCACCACTCTAACAGCATTGCTGGAGAATCACCACTCCAACAACCTTCATTAGAGAATCGCCACTCTAATGGCATCGTTAGGGAATCATCACCTGTAAACATCCTAAATTTTCCTCATCCATTCTCAAACAATCCTCCTCGTGCAGTGCCAACCTTGTTAGGTCAGTGTAGGAGTCAAACCCCGAGTCAGTTTCAGAAAATCACCACTTTACCCATTTTCATTAGGAAAATTACCATTTTACCCCTAGGTCATCCCGGACTCCAGTCAGTCGGAGTCAATCAAGCTCGTTGGTTAGTTCAGAACATTTAGAATATCAGTCATTTCCAGCTCATTTGAGCACACAGTGAGAAGGCCATTTTCATTTTTGACCATTCCTACCAAAATGGGATCAGAAATGAGTTCATTTCTCACTCAAATCCAAGCTAATTGTCTCTGAGTCAGTCATTCATAGTCAGTCATATTCCTATGAGTCTAGCTTGAGCTCACTAGGAGTTCAAGCACTCCAGTTCCAGTTCAAAACCATTTCCAAGTGTCCAGGAGCCCATTTTAGCCTGTTTCAGCTCTTTCAGCTGAAATTGAGCTGAGTTGAGTCAGTTGAGCTAGTGTTCGAGCTTTGATTTTAGTTCATCTCAGTATTACTGACCTTTGTTTTAGCTCAAACCCAGCTCAGGTTTGTAATTCACTTCACTCCAGTGACCATTCCGCACCATTTCTCTAAAAATGGCAGCTTTTCTTGAAATTTTAGTCAGAAAGGTCAATTGAGTTAGTGCGTTGTCAGTCCAGTTGAGTTCTAAAACTCTAAAACCCAGCTCAATCCAGTTCATTTCAGTTCAATCCAGCTCAAACCCTAGTTTTCAGTGTCACTCTAGCCCGGTAGAGCCCGGAAATCATTTCTTGAATCATTTGGCAAATTTTATCAATTTTAACACTTTTTGAACTGGTACAAGTTCCAATCGGGGTCAAATGTCCAAATTTCTTCATTCAGGGTTAGCATTTCGCATATCATTTCATATCATTTCTCAGCATTTCATTACATTTCATCACATTTCATTTCATTTTCGAAGTCCAACACTCTAGTTTTATAAATTTCAATCCAGATCAAGTTTTAAAAGCTTTCAGAAATCAATTTCAAACCATGGGTTTCCAAAATTGACATTTTTACCCCCGGAAGTCTAAATTTGGAAATATTTTCTCGAGAAAAACAATATGGATTTATTTCAAACTCAAAATTTTAAATTCTACACTGGATTTGCTTCGCAACGTAATATTGAACTTCAAAATCCGAGCTCATTTCAAAAACTGCCAAAAATAACTCATTTCGTTCGAGAATTTTTCTAAAAAGACTATTCTACCCCTAAGATTCTCAAAACAAATTTCAAATTTGAAAAATAAGCCCACTCTGAGATGGCTTATTCATTTACATTTCCCTTTTATTAAAAAAAAATGTGTTTCTTTTCAATTTTCTTTTTATTTGTTTGTTTTTATTTTTTATTTTATTTTGCGAGGTGGGACCCACAAGGTGGTCGACCAAACCTCCAGCCCCCTCTCCCTTCCTTTCTTTCCTTTTTCTTTTTCCCTTTCTCTTTCCTTCTTCTTCTTCCTTTCTTTCCT
The DNA here is from genome assembly GCF_984573655.1 of Nuphar pumila. Classification (NCBI taxonomy): domain Eukaryota; kingdom Viridiplantae; phylum Streptophyta; class Magnoliopsida; order Nymphaeales; family Nymphaeaceae; genus Nuphar; species Nuphar pumila. The sequence continues at coordinate 66,447,963 of NC_143259.1, read as the reverse complement.
TTTCTTTTTCTTCTTCTTCCTTCTTTCCTTTCTTCTTCTTCCCTTTCTTTCCTTCCCTTCCTTCCTTTCCCTATTGCCCAGCCCATTCACGTAAAATTTCCCCCCCTTTTCATTATCCCCTAAAAACCTTAAGTCTACTCTCATTAAGGACCTAAGTTTTCCGTTGGTTAAAAAAAAAAAAGGAACCTAACTCCATACTATACGGCTGCCTCCTTGGGACTCTCTCTCTCTCTCTCTCTCTCTCTCTCTCTCCCTCTTGGCTCTCCATTGCAGCCATCCTTGGGATCACCATCTTCAACTTCCAGCTGGTTCAACCTCCTCCATCTTCCTGCAACCACAAGGCAATACACCAAGGCAGCAGCTGCAGTCCGTCCTCAATCAAACGGTTTCAGCTACCTTCATCTTCAACCATTGCAGCCAGCTCCTTCAACACCACCATTTCCAGCTGTCATAGTCATCTCCAAGGCAGCATCTTCAGCAGCCTTAAACTTCCAGCCGAGGCAGCAAGTGGAGGCCTCATTCTTCAGCCTTAGCAAGTGTCGCCCCTTTCTTGGTGACCACTTCTACAACACTTACCTTCAACCGACCCAAGCTCCACCTCCGGCCCCTACTTGGTAGCAGCCTCCTTTCACCAGTGACATTCATCAAGGTTGTATCCTTCTTGGCTGCAGTAAAGATACAAGGCGAGACCCCTTTGGCTCATTGAAAATTTTCATTTGTTTGTTTTGGCTACTATAGAGCTATCGAGTGAGCTACTTCATTCGCTCCATGGATGAAGCCTCTCACTTCAATGGCTGACATAAAAGCAAATATAAATCATGCCACCCTGTTGTTGTTTTTTTTTCATTCCCAAGTATTGCATTTAGTATAAGTTGTTATTTCATAACACTCAATATTGCTTTCATTAGTGTCTAACTTAGGATTTCATTTTTATGTAAAGTCCAGTCAATATTTTATGTTCAATTTTTTATTTATAAATATTGAGATTTTTGTGGTGGATGCCTGTGTTTAATATTTGTTTCTCTGCAAAATTATGGATTAATTTGGGTTTTGAAACTCCATTAAATAAATCCAAAACCGAGTTCGGTTTTGAACCCTCCAGAAATTCTAATTTCTGTTTTAGCAGACAAAAAACCTTCGTGATCCCCTAGATGGGAGATCTGAATCTCCCCTTAAAAATTGAAGTAGATTTACGGTAGAATTTACTAATTGTTAGAAAATTTTAAGATTTTAATAAACTAATTTGACCTCTGTTAAAAATTGATTTTCCCAGTCCTTTGGAAAAACCTCAATTTTTCCTTGTCAGGGTATAGACGGACCCTATTATGCTGTGTCCGTGCAATACATAAGTTGTTTGTCAAAACTTTAAACATAAAAATTGTTCCTAATCTATTCCTCTGTCATTTCCCAAAATTTAGGAATTTTTGGAATTATCCAAGTAATTTTACCAAATTTATCTTTTCTGTTTGACATATTCCAATATCCAGAAATTTTAGAGATCTAGGTCTCTGATAACAGTGTGCTCATTTCCAAACCATAACCCAAATCCCAATTCTATAAAAAGATGAAATTTGCCTCTGTTTGTCAGGGATATTTTCCCACAATTTCATTTATTTTCCCATATGTATGCTATTTTTCCCTTAATTTCGCCCGAAACTTGTCTGTTTCCCCCAAATCCTAGAGTCGCCGGATTCTGATCCGACTTTCTGGAGTTGTCCAGCTCCGACCATAGGTCAAAACCAAAAGGTGTAAAAGAAAAAAATCTTTTCCTAACTGTCCTCTATTATCTCATAAAATTTGACAAATTTTTATGGAAGTTTGATATCCAAAATTTAATTTAGAATCAGTATTTAGGCAAAAATCACAAAATTTAGGGTTTTTATTTAAATTTCCATAATTAAAAATATCAAAAATATATATTTTCAGATTCTATTCTGTTCCTAGGGTTAGTTTAGGTATTTATTCCAAATTTTGGTCAATTCCAAGTTCATTTGCTTTGTGTGTTAGGTTATTTTTAAATTTAGAGGCGAAAATCGAGTTAAATTTGATATTTTATGATATTTTCGCCATTTTAGGGTTTTATTTATATAAATAAGCATGGCATGTCATATTAGAGTTAATTTTAATCTCATTTTCATTTCAATTTCTCATTTTTGCAAAATTTATTTCAGAAAACCCTATTTTCAAGGCCATAGTCTTTTTATGAGGGGCATTTTGGTTATTTTGATCTAAATTTCGAAATTCCAAACTTTAATTTTCCATTTTTTCATTCATATCCTCATATTTCATCATATTATGTTTGATTTATTTCTTTTGATTTTCAAATTTCCAAAATTTATAAAAATTCTTTTAGAAAACCCTGATTTCAAGGTTATTAGGGGTATTTTGGTCATTTTGACCTCAATTTTGAATTTCCAAGTTTATTTTAAAAATTTATTCCTTATTTCTCATGTTTATATCAAGGGGGTATGAATTTGGGTTTATATTTGAATAATGTTCGATAATTTCTAATATTTTTGGATAAATTCAGAAAAACCTATATTTCTATGCTGACATGTTTTCTAGTTTTGCAGGAAGATTCAAGAAGAAGATTTTATTTTCTTATTTTATTTCAATTCAATGTAATATTAAATGTAATAATTTGGAATAAGAATTTACATTTCCTGCACAGAATAAGACTGTATTGCATATAGTTTAATTCCTACAAATTTTTAATATCTGATGTATGCTACATATGCACATTCTTCCAAAATCACTATGGTTGACACGAATGGCACATGCATAATCTATTATGGAGTTTATAAACTTGGTAGAATTTGTATTCTTGGCCATAGTCAGAATACGAATGAAACCTAGATTTATGATCTTCATATTAGCCACATTCAGCCTACACTCTTAGGCTAATTTAAAAAATGCACTGCATTCCTCAATGTTTCAAATAGATTTCCCTATTCCTCAAAGAATTCTCTTTCAAATTCATTCATATAATTCAAATTGCATTATTTTCAAATTCATTCTCCAATTTCAATTTCAGATAAATCAAGTTTCTCAAAAATTCCCAAGTCTTTCTCAGGATTCGATTTTCTCAGAACTCTGAATTTTCAAATGAGATTTCAAAGTATTTTCCAAGTTCAAATCAAGATTTTCCAATATTTCCACATTCTCAATTTCATTTTCCAATGAACTTTCTGACTTTCTCAAGATTCTCAAATCCATTTTCTCAGAAAAGCAATTCCAAATCTCAAAAATCGATTTTCCCAAGATTCAAGTTTTCCTGAGAATTCATTTTCCAATCTAATTTCTGATTTTCAATGAAATTCAATGATTTTTCCCAGGAATTCCATTTTCAAGTACTTTTCCAACCATTTTTCCAAGCATATTTCAATTTTTCAAAGCAAACATCATATTTTTCAAACTTGCATCTTTTCAAAATCCCATAGCACATGTCTGATTCTCTGTGCATTCTTGGAAAATAGAGCATGATTTAGATGATTTAACTTAGTCAAAGCGCACATTTGATCCTTAGTTCAATTACCCTTGGTAAAGGCGCGAGGAACGGTTGAACCTTGTACCCACAGGCGGATCCCATATCACGAAATTTTCTCACAAATTTTCAAAATGGAGGCGAGTAATTATCAAAAACCATTTTAAAAAACTTTGGTCGAGTTTGACTCGCAGGATCGTTTCTCACTCTCGCAAGAGAGGGGGGGGAAATTTTGCGATGATAACAGGTTTGGCGACCGAGATGGGACCTGTCTTCGTCTGATCAATTTTGTGCTTTGACTTAGCTCAATTATATAAATCGTGTTCTATGGAATGTCAACTTTTAATTTCTGATATCATGTGAACCTAGGAGCCTAGACTTTAACCTAGCTGACATGGATTGCATATAGATTAGGCGTGGTTTGGTAGGACCAATTGAGGAGAATTATGCATGCTCACTTAGAATTAGGTCTGAAATACAACACTCCTCAACCTAGGATTTGTATGAAAACAATGTTTGGATCTTCAAAATTTTCAAAATCTCTATCTTTTTAGGTTTTAGAGCCCTCTGTTTGTCTGCATGTGCTCATTTTTCAAAAACCACCACACCTATGTCTACCCGGTCTTCACGTTGTTGGGCTGTCTTCTAGAACCATAGTTCGGGACAGAGCCTCACAACTGGGCCACTTATTTGGGCTAACGCCCCCCTGCCACGTACCAAGGGCCATAGTCCAACGTATATCGGCAGGTGCTCAAGGATGTTGGAAAAACACAAGCCTAGAATCGAAGATGAATTTTTATGCCACGTACATCGAGCCTCGGCTCGAGTATATCGGCATAGCATGATTGAACACAGATGATCTGAGCCTAGAGTCAGGATTAGGGTCCTAAAGCTCTTTCAAAATTGACGCATTTAGAGTCAGCTTCTTAGGGAATGTTGTATGTGCATAATTGTTTGTGATTGAATGTATGATATTCATTTTCATCTTATTTTCCCTAATTTTTCCAAATTACTAGACAATTTTCCAAAATACTTCATTTTCCAATTTATGAAACATTTCTTTGTAAACCCTGAATGATTTTTCTAAATTATCCACTTTTTCTTCAAAACTCCAGGTGATTTTCCATTCTTTCGTTCCTCTGGACTTCGAATTTTCAGCATTCCATTTTATCCTGCCTGCAATTTTCAAAATTCTTGTATTTTTTCAAAAGTCTAATTCCAAATCTTCCTATCTTTCAGTCCAATGGCATCCAGTCAGCTCGACTCTGTCTTTCCTGAAGGTCACATCTCCTACGACGTGCGACAAAGTCTTCCCGAGCTTCAAGCTCTCAGCACCGGACCCTTCTTTCCCCAGTGGTACTACATTTGGTTCAAAAACTTCTTCCGTATGTTTTCGGACCACTTGAGCAATTGTGGGTTGGAACTGGCATCCGCAGTGGGAAAGTTGACAGTTAACGACAATCTGATCCATGCACTGACAGAGCGATGAAATCCGTGCACTTGTATATTCTGGTTCCCATGGGATGAGATGACTCTGCTAATGGATGCGTTTTCAGAGATCATGGGATTGCCCGAGCCAGCCGATCAGCCTAGAGATCCATTGGAGCAACAATTTTTTATCAATGTCCAGGTTTTGGACCCCCAAGATGCTTTAGCTTGCATGACAGGGCGTAAGTCTTGGACAGTGATTGAGGAAAATGGAAATGAATATGTGAACCTGATCGAGATCTACCGACAGTATAGGGCATTCACAGAAGTCAGCTCATTATCCAGAACAGCTCGAGAATTCAGTATGCGATGGTCGTATGCACTGCATGGCTCGCTTTCTTCCCATATATACATATGTGTATGGCAAGCAGTTCAAGCTACTTGGTCCTTTCTTCTGTGCTTCTTATCATCTGGAGCGGTGTGTTCGACAGTTTTCTCAGAGACAGAAGCGCATAGAGACGTGGCTGCTATCAGGAGTCGTGCCAGAATTTGACCTTACATCAGCACAGTGGTCTGGAACATACCATTCTGCCAGATATGGCTGGGACTCTATTGTTACTCTTCCACTTTTTTCCGGTCCTCGTGTCTCTACTGATTATAAAGAGTGGGGGCAAACTGTCTGTCCGCCCCCTCTTTCTCAAGTTTATTATTGATGCAATCATGTTTTCCCTTCAATGAATAAAAATATTTCAAATTCTTCATTCTTGGTTTGACGACCTTGCCTAGGTAACAAGTGATAATTTTTAGTTGTTTATTTTCTTTGCGAAGAAATGAAAATGCAATTGTCGTAATCCCAACGCCGACTCAATCCCTAGTAATGGGATATTCTTTCAATTGTCTACCAAATTTCTCAGCAAATATTTTCTTTCAATCAAAATCTCTCTCAAAAGCCTAACCATCAACTTTGCTCTGCAGAGAGCACTCACGATATTTAGATGGTTCAGACGAGGTCAGGAAAGAAAACTGCACCACTCGAAGGCATTACATGTTCAACAGCTTCAGAAGAAGAGATGAACTCTCCTCGATCAGGCAGAAATCAAGGGCAGCAGGTCGAGGATGACATTGACCCCCAAATGTATGTCATGTTCAAAAAGATGATAAGCAAGATGGTGGCAGAGCAAGCTGAAGCCAGTACAGAGCAGACCGAGGTCAAGCATAAGGCTAAGGGTCATACAATCAAGAAACAAGTGAAGATATCTAAAAAGCGTGTCCAGCAGAAAGATACATCTGATGAAGAGAAATCAGTGGGAGACACAAATGAAGAAATTGAGACTCAACAGATACTCCACAAGTCTACTCAGGGGCAGGGGTCAGCCCATAAATTCAAAGATCAGTTTATCAGTGATTCTGACCAACCACAGTTCAGAGATATGGTCAGGATAGTTCGAGATCTGTAGGCCCGCGACAAGGGCAAGAAAGTCTTCACTAGTGAAGACTTCTATGATGGTCTAGATGGGGATGATAATCTCGAGAATCTCCCCAGAAAGTTTATCAAATTTGATGGTTCTGGCGACCCCAAGGCACATCTGGCTATGTTCTTCGCTGAATGTGCCAAATTCAAGCGAGATAATAGGGCACTTTTCCTTTATTTCCCTCGCAGTCTAGAGGGAACAACTGCCAAATGGTATTCAGAGCACATCAATCCCATTGAGTTGAAAGAATTCAATGAGGTAGTTAATCTTTTCATTGAGCGATTCATGTTCAATACTGAGGCGCTACCAACCCTCAATCATCTCTACAATCTGAAGCATGAAGAGGATGAAAAGGCTAGAGACTTCATTCACAAATGGAGATCCACTTGCAATCAAATGAAGGATCCGATATTGGAAAGGCATGCATTGTCAGTCATCCTGAATAATTTCTCTCAACCTTTGAGAGGCTTGATCTCCACTTCCCCAGCACAATCTTTTGTCGAATTAATAGAACGAGCCGAATGGCTCGAAATGGAGATAAAAAATGGTGTATATGAGAGCCTCACGCTCTCAAAAAATAGCGCAGATGCCAAAGGAAAGGTATGGGCCACTTGCGCAACCAACACCACAGGCCAAGGTAATAGCAGCGGTGTGAAAAGCAAAAAGGAGAATGCCCTCAAGCATGATGACAAGTCTTTTGGCTCCCTGCAGAAACCAAGCACTCGAGAGAAGATAAAGCGTGAAGGTTGGGGTTATGACCATAAATTCACTTCTTTAGATCAGCCACTTGAGGAAGTTCTTGAATACCTGCTAAAAAAAGATTTGATCAAACTTTCAAGGGTTACCGATCCTCCAGTTGCCCTAGGGAAATGGAAAGATCATTTCTGCAAGTTCCATCGAGCAATGGGGCATGATACTGAGCGTTGCTTCGTCCTCAAGAACATTATTCAAGACTGCATTGACAAAAAACTCCTTGTGGTAGATGAAAAGGATACTAGTCAGTCGTCTTGATCGAGCTTTTCCTCAATCACTCAAAAAAAAAAAGCTGACAATGCCAGCATATTCCCATCTTGCTTTTATTATTTTGAAGGGATGACATAAATCATGTTTATCTTTCATTGATTTGTCACTTTTTCTTCAATGCATCAATAAAACTATCAATTTTCTTCATGAGCTTGATGCCACCTTTTATCCTCCTTCTCTGCAAAATGTCCTTTTATGAGGAATGACCCTCTTCACAGTCTCTCCTGAATCGATCAAAAGTTAGTTACCTTGTTACTTTTCAAGAGCATTCTTCGATCATCAATTATCTTCATTTTGTCCAAAATGTGTTTCCCCTAGTATACTAAGGCATTATTTTGAAAATTGTCTTTAAAACGTTCTGTATGCAGGCATGATCATACAAATCTCTCATTTTGCACTCATGTGCACCTATTTACATCATTTGCATTCATTTGCATTTGCATGCATTCATCTGCATCAATTTGCATTTCCATCAAGTTTCTCCTTCAGGTTAAGGGATAAACCTGAGTTTCCCCTTCAGATTAAGGGATAAACCTGAGCTACCCATTCAGGATAAGGGGATAAATCCTGAGACCCAGACAGTTGTCCAAGTCATCGTGAGGGTGAAGACTGAAAATCTTCTATCAAAATCAATTGGTAATTTTTCAAAAACCTAGTGTTCATGCTGGTAATTCTTCAAAACCCAGTGTTTGTGCTAGTAATTTTCAAAAAACCAGTGTTCGTGTTGGTAATTCTTCAAAACCCAGTGTTCGTGCTTGTAATTTTTAAAAAAACCAGTGTTCGTGCTGGTAATTCTTCAAAACCCAGTGTTCGTGCTGATAATTTTAAAAAACCCAGTGTTCGTGCTGGTAATTCTTCAAGACCCAGTGTTCGTACTGGTAATTTTCCAAAACCTAATGTTCGTGCTGGTAAATTTTTCTTCAAAATCCAGTGTTAGTACTGGTAATTTTTCAAAATCCAGTATTGGTGCTGATAATTTTTCAAAATCCAGTGCTCGTGCTGGTACTCTTTCAAAATCTGGTACTCATGCCGGTATTTTTCTAAATCCTGTTTTACTGGTTGAAACTCTTAAATCCATTTTATATTGGTCTAATTTTCCTTCCTTCAGATCCTAGAATTGGTCTAGAAAATTAGAGTTCCGACTCAAATTTTCTTCCAAATCAAATTCAAATGTCCAGAATTGGTCTAGAAAATTAGAGTTTCGACTCGAATTTTCTTCCAAATCCAATTCAAATGTCTAGAATTGGTCTAGAAAATTAGAGTTTCGACTCAATTTTTCTTCCAAATCCAATTCAAATATCTAGAATTGGTCTAGAAAATTAGAGTTTCGACTCACATTTTCTTCCAAATCCAATTCAAATGTCTAGAATTGGTCTAGAAAATTAGAGTTCTGACTCAAATTTTCTTTAAAATCCAATTCAAATGTCTAGAATTGGTCTAGAAAATTAGAGTTCAGACTCGAATTTTCTTCCAAATCTGATTCGCTTAGCTTTCCTTTAGAAGTTTGAGTTTCTACTCAAACTTTTCTGTAATTTAGTAATTGGTCTAGAAGATCCAAGTTCTAACTCAAATTTTCTTTCAAAAACCCAATTTATTTAGTTTTCCCTTGAAAATTTGAATTCTGATTCGAATATTTCTTCTAAAACCCGATTTAGCATCAATCCTTCTCAAAGTCTAATCTTTGAATTGGTCCTTCTAAACCCAGTTTATCACCTGGTCCTTCTAAACCCAGTTTAGTACCTGGTCCTTCCAAAACCCGATTTAGCATCAGTCCTTCCCAAAGTCCAATATTTGAATTGGTCCTTCTAAACCTAGTTTAGCACCTGGTCCTTCCAAACCCAGTTTGGCACCTGGTCCTTCCAAAACCTGATTTAGCATCGGTCCTTCCTAAAGCTTAATCTTTGAATTGGTCCTTCTAAACCCAGTTTAGCACCTGGTCCTTCCAAACCCAGTTTAGCACCTGGTCCTTCCAAAACCCGATTTAGTATCGGTCCTTCCGAAAGTCCAATCTTTGAATTGGTCCTTCTAAACCCAGTTTAGCACCTGGTCCTTCCAAACCCAGTTTAGCACCTGGTCCTTTCAAACCCAGTTTAGCACCTGGTCCTTCCAAACTCAATTTAGCACCTGGTCCTTTCAAACCCAGTTTAGCACCTAGTCCTTCCAAAACCCGATTTAGCATCGGTCCTTCCCAAAGTCTAGTCTTTGAATCGGTCCTTCTAAACCCAGTTTAGCACTTGGTCCTTCTAAACCAAGTCTAGCACCTGGTCCTTCCAAATCCGGTTTAGCATCGGTCCTTCCCAAAAACCAATCTTCGAATTGGTCCTTCTAAACCCAGTTTAGCACCTGGTCTTTCCAAAACCCGATTTAACATTGGTCCTTCCCAAAAACCAATCTTCGAATTGGTCCTTCCAAAACCAGTTTAGCACCTAGTCCTTCCAAAACCCGATTTAGCATCGCTCCTTCCCAAAGTCCAATCTTTGAATTGGTCCTTCTAAACCCAGTTTAGCACCTGGTCCTTTTAAACCCAGTTTAGCACCTGGTTCTTCCAAACCTAGTTTAGCACTTGGTCCTTCCAAAACCCGATTTAGCATCGGTCCTTCCTAAAGTCCAATCTTTGAATTGGTCATTCTAAACCCAGTTTAGCACCTGGTCCTTCTAAACTCTGTCTAGCACCTGGTCCTTCCAAATACAGTTTAGCATCGGTCCTTCCCAAAAACCAATCTTCAAATTGGTCATTCTAAACCCAGTTTAGCACCTGGTCCTTCCAAAACCCGATTTAACAGTGGTCCTTCCCAAAAACCAATCTTCGAATTGGTCCTTCCAAAACCCGGTTTAGCGCTGGTCCTTTCCAAAAACCAATCTTCGAATTGGTCTTTCCAAATCCGGTTTAGCACTGGTCCTTCCCAAATCCAATCCTCAAATTGGTCCTTTTACAAAATCTATCATCGCATTGGTTATTTTACCAGTTTCTGTATGCGTATTGGTCATTCTTTTAAATTCAATCTTTATATTAATTCCAATTCCCAATTTCGACCTTCGGGTCACCCAATTTCTGACTTCCAGTTTTGGCTTTCGGGTCATCCAATTTCCAATTTCCAATTTCCAATTTCCAATTTCCAATTTTGACCTTTTGGTCACCCAATACCAATTTCAATCATTTCCTCTTGCAAGAGACCCCTTTTACAGGAAGAGTTTGAGGGAACTCGTTCTTTTCGCATGCTATCCTTTGTTCATTTAGCCCCTTTTCAGAGAGAGTTTGAAGGGACTCGTGCCTTTGTGAACTGTTTGCAAAACAAATTTCCAATTTCACACAAGAAACCCTTAGTTCAGGGAGAGCTTCAACGAAAGTTTGCTTTTCTTATTACCCCAATTTCATACTAGGCCATTTCATCATGAAGGACCCTCTTGTCAGAGAGAGTGTGATGAACTCGTTCCTTCATGACCAATTCACTGACTTCACCATTACTGGCCCCTTTCCATAAGAGAAGCCTAATATTAGGAAGTTTTGATGAAAGCTTAATTTCTCTTCGAAAGTTCATTTTGCAAACACCTCCTCTTCAAGGAAGAGATGAGTAATTTCTATTTCCCATTTCTGAATCTTCTTCTTTGGGGAAAGGAGAAAAACATTTTTGTCATGGATGCGTTGAGTCGTGCTTCAAATGCTCATTTTCACGAAGGATTTCAAGAGCATTTTGCCAATTTGTCACTAAATATCTGTTAATTTCAAAATCTTTATTGCACAAAAACTTTACCTCAGAATACCTTCAGTATTACTTCCGAAAGGACAAAGCTTTCACGAAGAAGGATTCAAAACTCAAAATCTTTCTATTGGCCAACCAAAAGGATGAAGAATAAATCCTCGATATGGCCAGCAAAGAAAATTCAATGTTGTCGTAAAGCCATAAGTGATTGATATTGATCGCAGTCAATGGCACATTTTTAAAGATCATTCTTGGAAAATAAAGCAGTCGAAATATCCTGGGTGATACAGAAAAATCCACTCAATCTCCATATCTCCTCAATCACCTAAGCTGCAATTAAATATCTGTAAAAGGGATCTCTCAATTTTCATCAAGATGAAGATGAATTATGCGAGTTAGACCCCCGGGGCCAAAGAAGATTTGAATCATCTCCAAGTTGAAGGAGTTTGTGACGGATCCTTCCAGGGAAAGTTCAGATCACCGTCAAGATGAAGGCGACTGCGATGAGCCTCTCGACAAACCCTAAAGGATATTTAATTGCTGCTATCATCAAGAGATTTTCGACCAAAGAGTCAATAACCGTCATTATAATCCCTGAGAGAAAGAAGGATCAGAGCATCTCCACGATGAAGGAGTTTGTGACGTACCCTTCCAAAAAAAAAGAGAAGAGAGAGAAAAGTCAGGACATCTCCAAAATGAAGGATGATGTAATAAAATCCCCCAAAACCCAAGAGAGCTCTTATTCTGCCAAAAAAAAAGGGAGAGAAAAGAAAGTACAAAAAGATCATCATGAGAAAAGAATCTCAGAATATCAAACTGCCGAATCTGCCAAAGAATCTTCTTTACATTTTGTGAAATTCTATTATCTATATTCTTTTCACCAATTGCTTTTACAATATCAAGAATACTCTCTTTTATGCTCATATCAAGGAAATTAATAGCTTTCTTGAAAGAAAGCCAATCGCAAGCAATTTGAATTCGAATCTTGATTCTACGGAGTTAAGCCCAGTTGGAGGTAATACTTCAAGTAGAAAAGAGGAAATATTTTCGCACCAATGTGCATCATTTTCAATCATTTTAAATCAACAACAATTTTCAACATTTTGACAATATTTTCTAGTTGTCCTAGCATGAAGCGAGAACTTGAGGTTCATCTTTGGCACATCCTGATACCATTTGTTATCCCTTTTAAGACTTGATAACGGGACTTTTCAAGATCCCTTCCCTTCTGTTGGTATAATCTGAGCGTCTGGGCTCTCAAATTCGCACACTTCCCTGTGTCCCCACTATCCCACCATAGACAGTCCAATTTTGGCTTAAGGTTAAACCACCAATCATTTTCTCGCAAAAGGTCATCAATTTCAAAAGTTATTTAGTCTCAGCAATGAGGCAACCAAAATCAAACCCTTTTTCAAGCTTTAGGGACCCCAATTTCATCCTTTTGCAAAACCCCTATCGGATTCATTGTGCGGAAGTTCGAAGGTTCCATCATGGGTTCTTCTTTCGAGAATCTCATCATTTTCATTCCCGATCAGGTTAAGGGTTAAACCTGAGCCTCATTTTGATGAAATATTTTATTTCCCGGTCAGGTTAAGGGTTAAACCTGAGCCTCATTCTGATGAGGTATTTCGTTTTCTGGTCAGGTTAAAGGTCAAACCAGAGCCTCGTCTCTACACGAGGTATTTCCCGTCCCATCCAAGTTAAGGGCAAAATCTGAATCTCACTTCTTTAAAGTAAATTCTTTCTTCTTTATTCTCCATTTCATATCTGCCATTTTCATTAGGGATAATCTTCATAACCAGTCAGATTCTTCTAACTGGGGCATTTTTATAGCCCAAATTTGGTGTGTTTTTCTTTGCCACTAAGCTCGTCCTCAAGTCGGCTTAGTAGCAAAGAGGGGCATCTGTAAACACTTCAAATTTCCCTCATCCATTCTCAAACAATCCTCCTTGTGCAGTGCCAACCCTGTTAGGTCAGTATAGGAGTCAAACCCCGAGTCAGTTTTAGAAAATCACCACTTTACCCATTTTTATTAGGAAAATTACCATTTTACCCCTAGGTCATCCCGGACTCCAATCAGTCGGAGTCAATCAAGCTCATTAGTCAGTTCAGAACATTTAAAATATTAGTCATTTCAAGCTCATTTGAGCTCACAGTGAGAAGGCCATTTTCATTTCTGACCATTCCTGCCAAAATGGGATCAGAAATGAGTTCATTTCTCACTCAAATCCAAGCCAATTGCCCTTGAGTCAGTCATTCACAGTCAGTCATATTCCTATGAGTCTAGCTTGAGCTCACTAGGAGTTCAAGCACTCCGGTTCCAGTTCAAAACCATTTTCAAGTGTCCAGGAGCCCATTTTAGCCCGTTTCATCTCTTTCAGCTGAAATTGAGTTGAGTTCAGTCAGTTGAGCTAGTGTTCGAGCTTTGATTTTAGTTCATATCAGTATTACTGACCTTTGTTTTAGCTCAAACCCAGCTCAGGTTTGTAATTCACTTCACTTCAGTGACCATTCCGCACCATTTCTCTAAAAATGCAGCTTTTCTTGAAAATTTAGTCGGAAAGGTCAGTTGACTTAGTGCGTCGTCAGTCCAGTTGAGTTCTGAAACTCTAAATGAAATTCCACTAGAGGAGGGGTGAATAGTGAAATTCGTTGCAGATGAATAATATAAAAAATATGACAATTAGGCACAACACAATAAACACAGAATTTATACTGGTTCGGCCGAGTTACCGACCTACATCCAGTCCCCAAGTAAAACACTTGAGCCTTTCACTATAAAATCTGTGTTACGGGATAAATAGTACAACACCTTCTTCCTCAGATGTCTACTTCTTTCAATAGAGAAGGAAAATACCCACTTTCTCAGATGTCTACTTCTCTCAACAGAGAATGGAAACACCCTCTTTCACAGAGGTCTACTTCTCTCAACAGAGAAGGGATACAACAGTAAACAGAAAGTTTCAACACTTTCCTATAGAACCTTCAGAATGATATGCAGAGTATGAATGCATGTATGAAGATTCTCAGAATGTTCTCTCTTTTGAAAATAGGCAGAATAATCTCTCAGAAGAACAAAATGTTCTTTTTCTTTTTCTTCACACACTTGATTCTTTTGTTAAAGAGCTTTTCTTGTCTTTTACTCTTTCTTTTCTTTTTCATTTTCTAAGCTCTTTTTCAGTGTGTCGAGTAGGAATTTTTCTCTTTGAAAGCTCACTTGTGTGTCTTTGAAATATTATTTTGTCTGTATATATAGGTCTTCAAAAATAGTCGTTGCTTTTTAAAATGCTTTGAAATAATTGTCCTTTTGTGATATGAGATGCCAGGTCATCTCAAAACAACTTTCTATGAGAAAAGGTATGAAATGATATGTGTACTATATATTGCTTTTTCAGAAATCGTCATTTCATAAATTTAAATAACTGTCAAGTATTAAATGTTTGGTATATTTAAATAATGATAGTTTCTTCAAATCGTCATTTCTAAATTAAATAGTTTGAGGTACAATATACGTTGGTGTAAAAATAATATTTAATTTGTAATGGGTCTTTTCTCAAATAAATATTTTGTAGTACATTGAACGTTAAAGTATTTAGAAATGTAATTTATATTGTGATTTGTCTTCACTCAAATAAATGATTTATAGTACATCAATTATTTTGAGTTTATTTTTATTACAAATCATCACTTCTTTGTTTAAATGCATGTAAGTAAATAAACACTTGTTTAGTACTTTATTTTACAAATGGTCATTTCTTGAGTAAATGCTTTAGAAGAACAATTTAATGCCTACTAAAAGAATGATGACTTTAAATATAAGTCGTCACTTTTTGAGTGAGTGTTTTTGAAATTATATTTAATGCTTAAAGAAATAAATGGTCATTTCTTAAATTAATAAAATAATAATTATTTTCTCAAATCGTCATTTCTAAAATGAATGATTTGAAGTACAATAAATGCTTGAGTAATACTTATATTACAAATAATCATTTCGCAAATAAATGCTTGTGTATTATGAACCAATACATCTTTTCACAATTTGTCTTTTCTTATATAAATGTTTATGTATTTTGAACCAAAATTTCTTACGTAAATGTTTGTGTATTATGAACCAATGCATTTTGTCTTTTCTTACATAAATGCTTATGTATTATGAACCAATACATCTTTTCATAATTTGTCTTTTCTTACATAAATGCTTATGTATTATGAACCAAAATTTCTTACGTAAATGTTTGTATTATGAACCAATGCCTTTTGTCTTTTCTTACATAAATGCTTTTGAAATCCTGAGTTTTTATATCTTGTCAAATTGTCTTTTTCATAAATGCTTGTAGGAAGTACAATTAATGCTTTTGAAATCATGAGCTTTTTATATCTTGTCAAATTATCTTTTTCATAAATGCTTGTAGGAAGTACAATGATTTGTTTAAAAAGGTGTTTTTGAAATAATACAAATATACATAACGTATCTTTTTATGAAAGCTTATCCTTTTGTGAATAAATGACTTGTATGATTTTAAAGCATATAGTCTAATATGAAATATGCATGCTTCTTAAGGTTCTGTTACATATGACTCTAAAGAAGAAAAAATTTTCATCTTGAAGTAGCCGATCTTCTTGGATAAATCTTTAATGCATCTCTTTGGCTCATCAAACTTTTTCTTCAGAGTAGTATGATTGCATCAAATTGTTGCACTTGATCAAGTTGTTTTCACTCTTTTTAAGTGAAATAACCTTGCATCAAATACACGTTAAATACATAGCACATCATATTCAGTCATAATATAACATATCCAGTTTCAAATATGAAAGCATATCATATTTATCATATCTCATGAAAGCATATCATATATTTATCATGTATCATATATATGCATCATGAAAGCATATCATATATTTATCATGTATCATCAAAACATAGTTTCTCAATATTCTCCCCCTTTTTTATGATGACAATATATGCTCCCCCTATCAATATGCTATATATTATGATGATTTAAATATGATATCAGAAATAAAAAATGCATAAAAAATATTAATCATAAAAAAACACCAGAATTAACATAAAAAAGTTTGTGTACACTTCATGTGTATGAGATAAAGAGTTAAACATTTTTCTCCTATATAGGAGAGGTAGGTTTTGTCTCCCCCTTTGTCATTGACAAAAAGGAGGGATCAAAGTAGAAGAGTTAATATTATATACTAGGTTGAAGCAAGTACAATAATGTCAAGAAATGGATTTCAAAAAATACATGGGGCGATCCATTGTTTTGAGACAGAGTGAAGAAGGAAGTGAGCTCAATTCATGTGAAAGAGATGAATAGAGATAAAGTCAAACTATGACATCATGTCATAATAATGAAAAGACATAAAGAGAAATTTTAAGTTGGGCATATGAGGAGAAGTTCAATAATGTCATAAAGAAGCAAACAACAAGTTGAGAGTAGTCAAAGAAAAGAGTGATGACAGACATGGATAGAGAAGAGGACAAAAATAATTAATGAGTGACATGAGATGAAAGACATAAAGAAATGTCATGATTATCTTGAATTAATGTTTATAGCTCATATAGGTATAACAGACATATTGTTGAAAGACATAGTTTTAAAGACAAAAGAAACTCGACATGGGAGAGCCCATTGTTTTAGAGAATAAAAAGTGAAGTTTTAAAATCTTTTCATAGGGCCAAATCCACGGTTTTGAGATGACAAAAGGTGAATTCAAATTTTGTGAAAGAGAGTGAAAGATGGGACCAATGAAAAAAGGACAACTAAACTTAATTGATTTGCTATGTAAAAAATATAAGAAGAAAGACATGATTGTCGAAAATGAGTTTTGTATAGATTCTTATAGAGATGTGTAAAAGAGGTGATTAAACATAAAGTTGAGTGTACTTAAAGATAATATATTTGTGAATAAGGGGTAAAAAAAATGGCGATAAAAAAGAAGTTCAATCATGAAAAACACATAATACATTGAGAGAAATATCAAAGAGAAGAAAGATGAGAGACATGGGGGTCGATCCAAAGTTTAGAAACATAAAGGAATGTCATGATTAATTTGTGTTCCCTTATTGATAGTCATGAGAGAGGAGAGGATATGAGGTAATGATGGTGAAGTGACTTGTATTTGATAAAAAGAATAATAATAAATTTTTAAGAAAGAGGGGCCAAAAATGGCGTGTAAAGATGATGAGACCTAAAGTAGAATAAATCAGAAGTAGTATTTGAGAGAGGATACCAAAAGTGGCGAGAAAAGCAAAAAAAATAAAAATAAGTGGTTTTTAAAAAAAAAATACAATGCATGAATGAACCAAAGTGACATGGGTGACAGGATAGAATACAATAAAATGAACATAAGAGTATAAAATATGGTTAAATAAGAATTAAAAAAAAATCATGAAAAAAAAGAGGTCAATAAAAAATATGAACTCGTGTAGGATGGTTTTACTATGTTCTGGTTATACACATATTAGATTTAGTGAATTTAAACAAGTTAATTATAGCTTATAAATCACTTAGTTTACAAATTCTTAATTCTTTTCTGATTCTTATAAAGTCTTCATGTTTTAAGGGTTTAGTGAAAATGTCTGCTAATTGTTGATTAGTGGGTATAAATTCAAGTTTAATTATGTTGTTTAAAACTTGTTCTCTTAAAAAGTGGTGTCTAATTTGTATGTGCTTTATACGTGAGTGAAGAATAGGATTTTTAGATAAATTGATTGCACTTGTATTAACACAGAAAATAGTTGTATTTTCAAATTTTAAACCAAAATCATTTAAGGTTTGTTTCATCCAGATGACTTGTGTACATGCCAGGCTTGCAGCAATGTATTCAGCTTCAGTAGTTGATAATGATATACAGTTTTGTTTCTTACTGAACCATGAAACTAGTGAGTGCCCTAGCATATGACATGTTCCACTTGTGCTTTTTCTATCAGATTTACTACCAGCAAAATCAACATCACTGTATGAGATTAAATCAAATATAAATGATTTTGAATAAAATAACCCAAAATCGATAGTTCCTTTTAGATTTCTCATTATTTTTTTTATAGCTTTAAGATGCGATTCCTTTGGATTTGATTAAAATCTAACACACAAGCAAACACTGAACATAATATCTGGACGGCTAGCAGTTAAATATAGTAGTGATCCTATCATACATCTGAACAATTTTGTATCCACAGTCTTACCATCTTTATCTTTGTCCAATACAGTGGTTGTGCTCATAGGTGTATTCTTTGAAGCTGTTAAGTTCATGTTGAACCTCTTCAGAAGTTCATGAGCATATTTAGACTGATTGATGAAGACTCCATCCTTGGTTTGCTTAATATGCAGTCCAAGAAAGTAGGTGAGTTCTCCCATCATACTCATTTCAAATTCTTTCTGCATGGACTTATAAAAGTCTTCACAAAGACCATTGTTAGTAGATCCAAAGATGATATCGTCCACATATATTTGAACGATTAAGGTATGATTATTCACTATTTTTACAAATAAAGTTGAGTCTGCTTTGCCTACAGAAAATATGGTTTTTAATAGAAAAGTTTTAAGTCTATCGTACCAAGCACGAGGTGCTTGTTTTAATCCATATAAAGCACGTTTTAGTTTAAAAACATGATCAGAAAATTGTTCATTTTCAAAACCTGGGGGTTGTTTTACATAAACTTCTTCATTTATAAAACCATTTAGAAAAGCACTTTTAACATCCATTTGATATAGTTTAAAATCCATATGGCTTGCATATGCCAAAAACATTCTTATGGATTCAAGTCTAGCAACAGGAACAAATGTTTCATCAAAGTCAATACCTTCCTCCTGATTGTATCATTGAGCCACAAGCCTTGCCTTGTTTCCTACAACATTACCTGATTCATCCAGCTTGTTTCTGAAGATCCATCTTGTCCCAATGATTTGATGATCTTTTGGTTTTGGTACAAGATCCCACACATCATTTCTTTGGAACTGGTTAAGTTCTTCAGTCATTGCTAGCATCCAGAACTCGTCTATGATGGCTGCATCAATCTTTTTAGGTTCAAGTTGAGAAATGAAAGTCATATTTGCAATACGTTTCAGCTGAGCTCTTGTTTGAACCCCTTTAGTCAGGTCTCCCAAAATCTACTTTTGAGGATGATCTCTGATTTCAGCAAATGTTCTTTGATGATCATCTTCATTTGATATAGTTGTATTATCTATAGGAAAATTTGTACTTTCAAGATCATCATCATTAGAGTTATTTTGTACAGTTTGACCAATAGATTCATCAAATCTAACATGCATAGATTCTTCAATAGTATTGGAATTCTTATTGAATACTCTGTATGCTTTACTATGACTTGAATATCCTAAGAAAATGCCTTCAACAGATTTAGCATCAAATTTATCAAGACTATCTTTAGTATTCAGGATGAAGCATTTACAACCAAAAACTTTAAAGTAGTCTATTCTTTGAGTTCTGTCATAAAATAATTCATAGGGAGTTTTATTCAATAAGAGCCTGATAAGAACTCTATTTGAGATATAGCATGCAGTATTTACAGCTTCAGCTCAGAAATATTTTGCAATTTTATAATGATGGAGCATTGTTTTGGCAGATTCTTGAAGAGTTCGGTTCTTTCTTTCTACTACACCATTTTGAGGTGCAACTCTAAGAAAGGCAAAGTTATGTGAAATACCATGCAAGTTACAAAAATTTACAAAAAGATCATTATCAAATTCTTCTCCATGGTCACTACGAATTTTAACAATTGTAGAAGAATTTTCATTTTGTAATTTTTTACATAAAATTTCAAATTCATATCACTTTTGTTTTTCAAAAATATTACCCAAGTGAACCTTGAGTAATCATCAACAATGACAAAAGCATATTTATTATGATTAAGACTAGCTACCCTAGAAGGACCAAAAAGATCCAGGTGGAGAAGCTCTAAAGGTCTTTTACTTGACACAATATTCTTTGATTTGAAAGATGATTTTGACAATTTTCCTAATTGACAAGCATCACAAAAATAATATTTTTTAAATGATATTTTAGGTAACCCAAGTACCAAGTTATTTTTAGCCAGTTTAGAAATATATTTAGAATTAACATGTCCCATTCTCATATGCCATAAATTTTGAGAGTCATTATTTGTTATAAGGCAATGTTCATAGATATTTTCTAGGTATAATTCATATACATTATTTTTCCTTATACCTTTCAAAATAATATTTTCGTTTGTGTCCACTATGAGGCATGCATCATGTTTAAAACTGACATTATATCCTATGTCACACATTTGACTGATGTTTAAGAGATTGTATTTTAAACCTTTAACAAAGAGAACGTCTTTAATAAGAGGTTTATCAATATTACCAATATTGCCAATACCAATTATTAAACCTTTGTTGTTATTTCCAAAGGTGACGGTTCCTCCTTCTTTATGATGAAGAACAACAAAAAGATCTGGATGTCCTGTCATGAGTTTTGAACATCCACTGTCTAATATCCATCTGTTCTTCTTTTTCAATGCCTGCAATAGATTAAGTAAAAACTCTTTTTAGTACCCGATCAGGTCCCTTTTTGTTAGATTTTGGAACCCATATCTATTTTGATTTGGGTTTATCTATAATCTTAGAGGAGTAAATAGAATTAAAATTGAAATTATAATACTCCTGTTTAGGTTCAGCAGAACCGTTGACAAAAGTGGTCTTTTGATTCAGACAAGAAGTTTTATTGTAATGAGAATAATCAATACCATTCTTGTAAAAAGAGATTTTTTGAGATGATAGGAGTTTGTTCAGGTTCTCTTTTCCTTTGGTAAACTTGAAAACTGTTTTCATAAGGTTTTCAGTTTTACCTTTTAATTCTAAAATTTCTATTTGAAGATTTTTAGTCTTGGAGCTAGTAGACGAGATTTCAGAAGTAAGCATGAAAATTTTCTTTTTCAACTCAGAATTTTCAATATTGAGTTTTTCATTTTTCTGGGAAAGCTTTAAATTCTTAGATTTTAAAACTTTATTTTTGAGACTCATTTTTCTAGATTCTTCAAATAGTTCTTGAAAGACATCTAGAAGTTCTTCAAAGGAAAAGTCAGAAGTTTCACTTACAGAGCTTTTGTCTGCCATGAAGCACATGTTTGCAGTTTCGGCTTCATCATCACTTGACTCTTCACTGGTGGATGGTTCTGAATCATCCCATTAAGCATGCAAAGCCTTTTTCTTGAAGAACCTTTTCTTTGGTTCCTCGACTTTAGATCTTCTCTTTAGTAGAGGACAATCATGTTTTACGTGACCTGGTTTACTGTATTGATAGCACATGGTGTCTTCTTTAGAATCTTTCTTTTCTTTGTGCTTTTTGGACAGCCTGTTCTTTCTCATAAAGCGCTGAAATCTTCAAGTAAGTAGTGCAATTTCAGACTCTTTTCCTGAGTCCTCATTCTCAGAGATGGCTGGGAATGCGAGATTTTTCTTTGGAGATTGTTCTTCTTCCCTTCTTTCCTTCATATGGACTTCATAGGCCATAAGATTGCCTATTAAGTCATCCAGAGTAAGCTTGAAAAGATCTTGGGCTTCTTCAATAGCTGTAGTCTTTTTCTCCCAGTCAGTTGTGAGAGATCTCAAGATCTTTTTCACCTTATCAGTCTGGGAATAAGTTTCTCCAAGAGATTTAAGATTATTGGTGATATTGGTGAATCTAGTGAACATTTCAGTAATGGTTTCATCTTTGATCATCTTGAAAAGTTCGTATTTTCGAACCAATGATGAGATCTTAGCTTCTTTTACTCTGTTTGTTCCCTCATGAATAACTTCCAAAGAATGCCAAATATCATGAGCAGAATCACAAATAGATATTCTGTTAAATTCATTTTGGTCTATGGCACAGTATAAAGCATTCATGGCTTTTGCATTTAAGTTTGCCATTTTTCTTTCTTCATCAGTCCATGAAGAGTAGTCTCATGTAGGAGAAGAATATGGACATTCTACGATTTTCCATACAGCAAAATCTACAGACTTAAGAAATATGGTCATTCAACATTTCCAGTAGTCATAGTTAGTGCCATTAAAAAAAGAAGGGTGAGATGAGTGTTGACCTTCGATGTCACGAGCATAAGAGGTTGATGTCATTTTTTGTGTCGGAAGACTCGTTATGTCCAAACCAGCAGAACCTGCTCTGATACCAAATGAAATTCCACTAAAGGGGGGGGGGGTGAATAGTGAAATTCGTTGCAGATCGATAATACAAAAAATATGACAATTAGGCACAACACAATAAACACAGAATTTATACTGGTTCGGCCGAGTTACTGACCTACATCCAGTCCCAAAGTAAAACACTTGAGCCTTTCACTGTAAAATCCATGTTACGGGATAAATAGCACAACACCCTCTTCCTCAGAGGTCTACTTCTCTCAACAGAGAAGGAAAACACACTCTTTCTCAGAGGTCTACTTCTCTCAATAGAGAAGGAAAACACCCTCTTTCACAGAGGTCTACTTCTCTCAACAGAGAAGGGATACAACAGTAAACAGAAAGTTACAACACTTTCCTATAGAACCTTCAGAATGATATGCAGAGTATGAATGCACGTATGAAGATTCTCAGAATGTTCTCTCTTTTGAGAATAGGCAAAATAATCTCTCAGAAGAACAAAATGTTCTTTTTATTTTTCTTCACACACTTGATTTTTTTGTTAAAAAGCTTTTCTTGTCTTTTTCTCTTTCTTTTCCTTTTCTTTTTCTAAGCTCTTTTTCAGTGTGTCGAGTAGAAATTTTTCTCTTTAAAAGCTCACTTGTGTGTCTTTGAAATATTATTTTGTCTGTATATATAGGTCTTCAAAAATAGTCGTTGCTTTTTGAAATGCTTTAAAATAATTGTTCTTTTGTGATATGAGATGTCAGATCATCTCAAAACAACTTTCTATGAGAAAAGGTGTGAAATGATATGTGTACTATATATTGCTTTTTCAGAAATCCTCATTTCATAAATTTAAATAATTGTCAAGTATTGAATGTTTGGTATATTTAAATAATGATAGTTTCTTCAAATTGTCATTTCTAAATTAAATAGTTTGAGGTACAATATACGTTGGTGTAAAAATGATATTTAATTTGTAATGGGTCTTTTCTCAAATAAATATTTTGTAGTACATTGAACATTGAAGTATTTAGAAATGTAATTTATATTGTGATTTGTCTTTACTCAAATAAATGATTTATAGTACATCAATTGTTTTGAGTTTATTTTTATTACAAATCGTCACTTCTTTGTTTAAATGCATGTAAGTAAATAAATACTTGTTTAGTACTTTATTTTACAAATGGTCATTTCTTGAGTAAATGCTTTAGAAGTACCATTTAATGCCTACTAAAAGAATGATGACTTTAAATATAAGTCGTCACTTTTTGAGTGAGTGTTTTTGAAATTATATTTAATGCTTAAAAAAATAAATGGTCATTTCTTAAATTAATAAAATAATATTTATTTTCTCAAATTGTCATTTCTAAAATGAATGATTTGAAGTACAATAAATGCTTGAGTAATACTTATATTACAAATAGTCATTTTTCAAATAAATGCTTGTGTATTATGAACCAATACATCTTTTCACAATTTGTCTTTTCTTATATAAATGTTTATGTATTATGAACCAAAATTTCTTACGTAAATATTTGTGTATTATGAACCAATGCATTTTGTCTTTTCTTACATAAATGCTTATGTATTATGAACCAATACATCTTTTCACAATTTGTCTTTTCTTACATAAATGCTTATGTATTATGAACCAAAATTTCTTACGTAAATGTTTGTGTTATGAACCAATGCATTTTATCTTTTCTTACATAAATGCTTTTGAAATCATGAGCTTTTATATCTTGTCAAATTGTCTTTTTCATAAATGCTTGTAGGAAGTACAATTAATGCTTTTGAAATCATGAGCTTTTTATATCTTGTCAAATTATCTTTTTCATAAATGCTTGTAGGAAGTACAATGATTTGTTTCAAAAAGGTGTTTTTGAAATAATACAAATATATATAACGTATCTTTTTATGAAAGCTTGTCTTTTTGTGAATGAATGTCTTGTATGATTTTAAAGCATATAGTCTAATATGAAATATGCATGCTTGTGAAGGTTCTGTTACATATGACTCTCAAGAAGAAAAAATCTTCATCTTGAAGTAGCCGATCTTCTTGGATAAATCTTTAATGCATCTCTTTGGCTCATCAAGCTTTTTCTTTAGAGTAGTATGATTGCATCAAATTGTTGCACTTGATCAAGTTGTCTTCACTCTTCTTAAGTGAAAGAACCTTGCATCAAATACATGTTAAAT